>NC_054066.1:307694-512531 GCF_017639655.2 Falco naumanni
CCCCCCCTCTCCGCCCCCCCGGGCATGGGGACCCCTCATCTTACCTTCCTCCTGGGATGCGGCTCATGGGGACCCCCCTTCTCCACCCCCCGGGCATGGGGACCCCCCATCCTACCTTCCTCCCGGGATGCGGCTCATCGGCACCCCCCCTCTCCACCCCCCCCGGGCATGGGGACCCCCCATCTTACCTTCCTCCTGGGATGCGGCTCATCAGGACCCCCCTTCTTCACCCCCCCGGGCATGGGGACCCCCCTCTACCTTTCCCTGGATCCCCCCCATCCTACCTTCCTCCCGGGATGGGGCTCGCCGGGACCCCCCTTCTCCATCCCCCTGCCCCGGGCTTGGGGACGTCCCTCTACCTTCCCTTGGGGACCCCCCATCTTCCTCCCGGGATGCGGCTCACTGGGACCCCCCCCTTCTCCCCCTCCCCGGGGATGGAGACCCCCCTCTGCCTTCCTTTGGGGACCCCCCATCTTCCTCCTGGGATGCGGCTCACTGGGACCCCCCCTTCTCCCCCTCCCCGAGCATGGGGACCCCCTCTGTCTTCCCCCTGGATCCCCCCCCATCCTACCTTCCTTCCGGGATGTGGCTCACCGGCACCCCCCTTCTCCACCCCCCGGGCATGGGGACCCCCCTCCACCTTCCCCTGGGGACCCCCGTGTTCATGGGTCCCCCCCATCCTACCTTCTTCCCTGGATGCAGCTCACCAGGACACCCCCCCCCCCCCCCCCCCATCATTTTCCCTTCCTCATGGCAGGATGCACCAGGACCTCCCTCTCCCAGTTCATGGGCACCCCCCCCCATCCTCCCATTCCCCCCCCCTCCCCCGGACACACTGGGGACTCCCCTGACACGGGACACCCCACTCCCACTTTCCTCCTGTGCAGGAGACCCCTCTTCTGCCAGGGATTCCCTGGGTGTGGGTACCCCCTCCCTGGGTATGGGGATCCCCCCCACCCCAGGCAGGGCATACCCCCCCCCCCCCCATGGCAGCTGGTCTCCCCAGGGAGGATGAGGGTAGTCCAACGAAGGAGACCCCAGCAGGGGGGTTGGGGGGCTGCTGGCCCCCTTTTTTCCCCCAATAGACCAAAGCTGGGCAATTCCCAGGGGCAGGACTTGGGGGGGTGGATGGGTTGGAACCCCCCAGGGCCCTGCTGCTCCCCATGGCCAGGGGGTCTTTTGGCCTGGGGAGGTGGGTGGCCCTGGGTTCCTGGTGGTCTCACCAGGCTGGGTGCTCCCCCCCCCCCCCAAAAAAAAAGGCAGTGGTACCCCAGATTTCCCCTGGGGCTTTATGGGCTCTGGCTCCGTCAGCCCTTGGGTGCAGACCCCGGTGAGAGCGGCGCTGGGTGGGTGACATGAAAACAAGTTGGGAGCATTGGGGGGAGGTCGGGGGGCACCCCTTGGGGGGGGGAAGTTTTGGGGGGCTGCAATGGCAGTGACAGGGCTGGGCTCCGGGTGATGCCGCAGGCACGAGCGAGCCCCTGGGGAGGGCTGGGCTGCGCGGCTGGTGCTGCTGGGCTTGGCTGGCACCCAGCCAGAGCTGGTGATGGGGGGGGGGGAGGGGGGGCATAATGGGGGGGCCACATCCTTTTTGGTAAGAAACCCCCCGCCAGTAACCAGAACCTCCCCATTTGGGGGGTCCTGGTGGGGAATTCTGCCAAGGCGGGTGCTTAGTGCTATTGCCAGCGCCACGCTGGGATGCCGGGGCTGGGGGGGGATCTGCTTTGGGGGTGTTGGAGGAAGAAGCTGGCACAGCCCCCCCCCCCCCTTGAACCCCCTGGCATCTGGGCTGCCACCCAGCATTGTGTGCCCCCCACTCCCGGCAATGAGCCCCCCTCCCCCGGCAAAGCCGCTGGGAGACACTGGGCTGCTCCCCCCACCTTGGGGGGCTGCCAGTCCCCTGATTCCCCCACCTCGGGGGGGCTTCCAGTCCCAGTCGAGGTCTTTCCCTGCAGCCCTGGCAACATTCCCTAGGGATCCTTTTTTTTGGGGCTACCATTCCTGGCTGGGCTTCTGCTGAGGATGAGCGCGGTGGCCTTTGTCGCCGCAGCCCCCCACGCGTGGTGGTGGGGGTCCGCCACCGAAGAGGCAATCACGGTGCAGGGCAATTGGCGGCGCGCTCGGGGTAAAGCAGGCGCTGCTCTACAATAATTGGCTGATCATTAGTCACTCTTCGGTGTTGGGTATAAAAATCATTAATCACCGGGAAAGGGGAGCGCTGCTAATGCGGCTGGAATGGGCTGGCGCAGCCGCCCACGGGAGCCACCGCCGCGACGTGCCGGATCGTGGGGTGCCAGGGGCCACCGGCGCGGCCGTGGCAAAGAGCTGGCGTGCCGGTTGGGGAGCTGATATCCTGATATCCCACCAGGATTTAGCCAGGTTGGGCTTTTCCCTGGGATGCTGGAACAAACCGGTGCTCGCCTTTGGCTCCGGGCGCGGTGATGCCCGCTATGGCCTTTTGCTGGTTGGGAATGCTGGAAGTCTTTTCCTAGAAAACAGCGGATCCTTTCCTGCTGGGAGCTCCAGAGCTGGATTTGCCCATCCCAGCCTTGGTGCTCCCATCAGTGGCTCGTGGTGACACCGACACTGCAGCTCCTGGAGCCGGCAGCACTGCGCTCCAGCTGGTGGCTGGGATAGACTGGAGCATCCTCCGGAGCATCCTCCAGCACATCCTCCAGAGCATCCTCCAGCACATTTTCTGGAGCATCCTCTGGAGCATTTTCTGGAGCATACTCCAGAGCATCTTCCAGCACATCCTCTGGAGCATCCTCCGGAGCAGCCCCTCTCCAGAAAGCGGGAGCAGAGGCACGAAGGAGCTTTTCCCTTTACCGCCTGTGCCGATGCGGGGTCTCCATGCTTCAGAGGATGCTTGGTGGGACCCCCATGCCTCCCCCCCCCCCCCCCCACTGGCTGCTTTGCTGGGGCAAGGGGCTGAGCGAGGATTCCTGGCTGCTTGGGGATGCCCATATCCCCCATGAGAGGGGTTGGGGTGCTCTGAATTCTCCCCCCCCTCCCCCGGCTGTGGCTCTCCGGCATCTCGCTGCACCGCAGCTGAGGGTGTCAGCAGTTTCTCCTCTCCCAAGCTGTGAACAGGCAGCTTTCCCGGGGAGCTCTAATTAATAACCCAGTGACAGATTGCACAGGCTGCGTTTAACCTCATAATCCCGCCGGCAGCGGCAGCCGCCACCGCCAGGCCCCCGAGCCGCAGTGGGCAGGCGCGGGCAGCGTTGCCCTCCACCTCCATCCCTGGGGGGTTATCTGCAGGGGAAAAAAGCTGGATGCAGTTCTGGAGCTGCAACGGGAAAGCATCTTGCCCTGGGATCTGGCGTTCACCCACGGATGCTCACCCACATCCCAGGGCCACTGGGGATGGACCCCAGGGTGTCTGCGCCGCGCCAAGAGGAGCGAGCTGGCAGGCGGAGGAGCTCTGCCAACCTCCAAATCGGTGGCTCGGAGCGCTGCCCGCGCTCATCCTGCCCGCCACGGGCTGCTGCCTGCCATTAATTATGCATTAGCCCTCTATAAAGTATTTATGGCCGCCTGCCGCTCAGCCAGCGCCAGGAGGGTCGCGGGTAAAGGGAAATGGTTCCTCGCCGACTGCAGATGCTCTGCCCAGCTCGCTCCCGGGATCTTGCATCTCAGTAGCTTTTCTTTTCAGGATGGGGGACGGAAAAATGATGCTTTTAGCGCACACGATGCTCCCAGCATCCTGGGGGTAGGAGATGAGATGCTTGTGCTGTACCCAGAGCAGCTGGGAGCCCCTAATTTGGGGAGGTGGGAGCACCCAGCGCCGTGCATTAAGTCTTTCCCAACGTGTCTATCGATAGAATCGTGTGATGCGCTAATTAACCTGCCGTAGCAGCCAGTGACCGTCACCAGCGCCTGCCTCAGGGCTCGTTATCCCATCATGTGGCTCATCACCAGCTGGGGCTTCCGAGGGCTCCCGGCATCCCGTGCCGGCCAGGCTCCATCTCCTCCACGTCGGAGCTGGGCTGAATAAATCCTCTATTTATCCATCCCCCTCCCCTGCGATAACTCAGGGATTTGCTCGGTGATGGGCAAGTTTTACGCTGCCATCAGCTAATTTATCCTCGTCGCACGGGAGGTTGGAGCGGGGTGTTTAGCCAGCACCGTGTCCAATAAATCCCTTCGGATAGGAAACATGACGTTAAAACCGCTGCGTGGAAAGGAAAGGAGCGTCCCTGGCTTGTTACGGGGAACAGATCGTTTATCTTCGCCCGGCTCGGTGCAGAAGGGGCTGGGAGAGCGATGAGTTTGCTCTTGATCTTCATAATTAATAATTATGAATTACCCATGAAAGGCTAAATAGCCCAGTGCAAAAAACACCAATCTGTGGCGTGACTAAATCAAGTGAAAGGGAGGAGGAAGGGGTGTGTGTGTGTGTGCAGGGGACCTTCCTCTGCTTGGTTTTTGGGGGTGAGTGGGGCAAAAATGGGGGGGCAGTGGGAGGCTGCAGTGGTCATCCCCATCCTCAGCTGCGTGGGGAGATGGAAAGCACAATCCCAAGCCTGGATCCACCTGGAAAAGCTGCTGCTGGATGCAAAAAAAATGGGTTTTCCGAGGGCGGTGGGGCTGGTGGGATGCTCAGCCGGGGATGCGCGGGTATCCACCTGGGTACCCACCACCTGGGTACCCACCACCTGGGTGTCCACCGGGGCAGGGGGATGCGCTGATACTTCCCTGCCTCTGTCGAGGAGACATATATATATATATATATATATATATATATATATATATATATAAAAATAATTAGTACTCGTAGCTCCGGGTGTGGCAGAGGCAATTCCTGCCTCGGTGACTCCATTAGTGGGAAATACCAGCGGGCTGGGGGTGCGGGAGGAAGAAGAGGGATGCGGGGCTGGCTGGTGGGAGATGATGAAGAGCATTTCCTTGTCATCTCCTTCCATCCTGCTGCTTTATGGCTGGCGCGGGACCCACTGGGAAGCTGAAATCCCTGGATTTGGAGCAGAATGCTGCGGTGAAATGAGGCTGGGAGAAGGGCGGGGGGGGGGGGGGGGGGGGGGGTGGGGGGGCGGAATATAAAAATGACCTGGATAAAAAACGGGAAGGAAGGGAAAAGGCAAAGGGGCTCTGAGGTGATGGGATGCAGAGGAGCTCCACGGGGCGAGCAGGGCAGGGATGCGCTCAGCGCCGGACTTTTTGCCGGCACCGCACAGGGATGGGGATGGGATGGGGGTGGAGGTGGGGGTGGGGATGGATCAGGAAGGGTTTGATGGGCTCCTCCTGGCACTGGGACGTGGTCCCTTGCTGTTTTTTCCCCAGCCAGGTGACACCGAGAGGGAAGGATGCTCCAGCAGCTGCCCCAGCCCCTGTGGTTTTGGGGCGCATGTGGGCAGCTTGGGGGGGATGTGGGGGGCTCTGGGCATCCTTCAGGGCCCTGACATCCCCCCTCCTCTCTCCTACAGACCCTTTTCCAGAGCCCCGACGAGGGCTGGCAGGTTTACACCTCGGCGCAAGCCCCCGACGGCAAATGCCTCTGCACGGCCGTCATCCCCGTCCAGGGCACCTGCTCCCGCGACCTGCGCAGCCACCAGCTCCGCCAGCTCATGGAGAAGGTGAGCATCGGCCGGCCAGGCACTAATTAGCATCGCCGGCTAACGAGGTGGTCCATTTGTGGCTGGGAGGCCGCACAGCTTCACCCAGTAGCGTGGACCTCCGTGGTGGGGGAGCCCCTTGCAGCGTGGGTGCACCCCGGGGGTGTCCCATCGGCGTGCCAAGAGCTGGTACGAGCATCCTTAGCGTTCCTGCATCCCGCTGTGGCAAGGGGCGTTGGCATCCTCCTGCCTGGCGTTTAGGTTTGCCGGAGGGATGTCACTGCCACCGTGCCCACGGTGCCACCAGCACCTGGCCATGCCCCCTCTGAGCCCACCGCAGGGATGAAATCCACCCGGAGGAGATAAATCCCAAGCAACCCCGTGAGGCAAATGCTGGGTTTAGTGGATCCTGGGTGGTTTCCCCCCATGATCCCGGCAGAAACCACGCGCCATCCCCTCCCCGCAGCGGAGCTCATTTAATTTCCCCCTGGTTTTTACCACGCCACGATTAAACTTTTATTCCAACGTGGCTGCAAAACCACCTCTTAAGCAGCTCCTTTCCATGGTGGTGGCACCGTAAATACCAGCGGGTTTGGTGCTAATAAATAAAGAACCGTTTGAGGAACACGGTCACGTTCCCATCATTTGAAAGCCTGGAAATAAAATCACTTTCCCAGCTGCGGCAGATGAAATTAAAGAGTGGAAGCTCCTAGAGCAGGGCTGGGAAATGTGCGCTCGGGTGGTTTAAAAAACCAAATAACAGCTGAAGCAGGATGAGTAAAACGGGTTATTTTCCACATTAAAGCTGCAGGGGGATGAGTTTTCTCGCAAGTGTTTACATAAATGCCAGGAGCAGCGCATCCTCCTGCTCCCTGGGGATGGGGATGCCGGGGTGGGGTCTCCTTGGTGACCCCAGGCTGGTCCTGGGGGCTGCTTTTCCCTTCCCCATCCTTTCTCTGTCTCCGCAGCCCAAATTTCCTCAGTTCAGACCTCTTCATTAGCAGCAGGGAGCTGTGTTAATTAGATCCCCCCCCCCCCCATCCCACCACGCAGGTGCAGAACATCTCTCAGTCGATGGAGGTGTTGGACCTCCGGACCTACCGGGACCTCCAGTATGTGCGCAACACCGAGTCGCTGATGAAGGGCTTGGACTCCCAGCTGAAGGTGGCTGCTGAGAGCCAGAAAAGCCTCAATGCCAAGAGCTTCCAGGTGAGACCGTGCCCCTCCCCCACCCCGCCCCCCACCCCCAATGCCTCTCGCACCCGTGGGACCAGCTGTTGGGTTGGGCAGCCTGGCTTGGAGCTCATGGTGCTGCGTGATGCTACACTGTGGGTGGGCACTGTGGGAAGGGTCCTGCGTGCAGGGGTGGTCCCAGGGCTGAACATCCCTGTGGTGGTCCCAGGGCTGAGCATCCCTGTGGTGCTCCCAGGGCTGAGCATCCCTGTGGTGGTCCCAATCCCTGAGCATCCCTGTGGTGGTCCCAGGGCCGAACATCCCTGTGGTGGTCCCAGTCCCTGAACATCCCTGTGGTGCTCCCAGGGCCGAGCATCCCTGCGGTGGTCCCAGGTCTGAGCATCCCTGCGGTGTTCCCAGTCCCTGAGCATCCCTGTGGATGTCCCAGGTCTGAGCATCCCTGTGGTGCTCCCAGGGCCGAGCATCCCTGCGGCGGTCCCAGGTCTGAGCATCCCTGTGGTGGTCCCAGTCCCTGAGCATTCCTGCGGTGGTCCCAGGGCCGAGCATCCCTGTGGAGGTCCCAGGGCCGAGCATCCCTGTGATGCTCCCAGGGCTGAGCATCCCTGCGCTGGTCCCAGTCCCTGAGCATCCCTGCGGTGGTCCCAGTCCCTGAGCATCCCTGCGGTGGTCCCAGTCCCTGAGCATCCCTGTGGAGGTCCCAGTCCCTGAGCATCCCTGCGGTGGTCCCAGGTCTGAGCATCCCTGCGGTGCTCCCAGGGCTGAGCATCCCTGCGGTGCTCCCAGGGCCGAGCATCCCTGTGGAGGTCCCAGGGCAGAGCAACCCCACAGTGATCCCAGAGTTGAGCATTCCCATGGCACCTGAGCATACAGCGTGGATGCACAGTGCAGGACTGGGACAGGGTGCCCAGCCACGATGGCTGCACCGTGTGCATGGCAAACCAAGCCGGGGCCACATCCTGCTGCCTCTCTGGATCCTGTGGGGAGAGCTGTGCCCGTGACAGGACAGCAGAGATGGCCAATTCCCAGCCCATCTGGCTGCAAATCGACACCTTTAATTAAACGAAACACGGTTCTTCCTTGGCAAAGCCATGATTTCCACCTGACGGGTGACAGCCGTCAGCGCCCCGCGCTGATCGATGCAGCCGGCCAGTCGATGCTGTCTGTGCTGCAGCAGCTTTGCACCCCCAAGAAATCCCATTACTGCCCTCCCGCTGGGGCACTGGTTTATTTTGGGAACCTCAAGGCTTCATCCTGACAGCTAAAAGAGTGTTTCTGTCTCGGGAGCGGCTGGTTCTTGGCACTGAAACAGGATGGAGGATGCTCGGGTGGACGCTGGGCGCTGACAGTTGCAGAGATGAGACATTGATTAAACATCTGAGCTGCAGCAAATGTCTCGGCTGGTTTAATCACAGCAGGAGGTGCTGAGCCCTGTGACCGGGATGCAATCCCACCGAGACATGGGAATGCTGGCCCTGTGATACTGTCCCGAAATGAAAAAGGAGGAGGGAGGAAAGGTGCTGGTGAGCCAGGCTTGCTCCTGGGAAAATCCACTGAGCCATGGGACAGTGAGCGGGGCCAGGGGCTGCAGAGCAGGATGGAGGTGCTGGCTGTGGATTTGCAGCGTCCTTGAGTGAAGGAGACTCGGTGGAGTGGCTTGCAGCCAGGGCCAGCTTGCTGCCGTGCTTCCCCCGCATCGCTTCTCTGCCATGCTGGCGCGGTGGCTGGCACCAGCCTGGCAGGATCGAGTGGGCCTCCTGGGGTCCGAGCATCCCTGCAGGGCCTGGAGGTCCAAGCATCCCTGCAGGGCTCCTGGGATCCGAGCATCCCTGTGGTGGTCCCAGGGATGAGCATCCCTGTGGTCATCCCAGGGCCGAGCATCCCTGGGGCGGTCCAGGTGGCTGAGCATCCCTGCAGGGCTCTCAGGGTCCGAGCATCCCTGCAGGGCTCCCGGGGTCCCAGCATCCCTGTGTGGTGTTCCAAGGGCTGAGCATCCCTGGGGCGGTCCAGGTGCCTGAACATCCCTGTGGGGCTCCCGGGGTCTGAGCATCCCTGTGGGACTCCCAGGGCTGAGCATCCTGGCAGGGCTCCCAGGGTCTGAGCATCCCTGCAGGTCTCCGGGGGTCCCAGCATCCCTGTGATGGTCCCAGGGATGAGCATCCCTGTGGTGGTCCCAGGTCCAAGCATCCCTGGGGCGGTCCAGGTGGCTGAGCATCCCTGCAGGGCTCCCAGGGCCCAAGCATCCCTGTGGGGTTCCTGGGGGTCTGAGCATCCCTGGGGGACTCCTGGGGTCTGAGCATCCCTGCGATGGTCCTGGGGCTGAGCATCCTTGTGGTGTTCCCAGGGCCAGGCATCCCTGTGGCACTCCCGGTGCCTAAGCATACCTGCAGGGCTCCCAGCACCGGGCATCCCTGTGCTGGTCCTGGGGCTCAGCACCCCTGTGGCAATCCCAGAGCCGAGCATCCCTGCGGTACACAGGGTGCTCTCATTCCCCCAGAACTAGCACCGCACCCTCCTGCATCCCTCCTGTGTAAAGCATCGCTCTGTGGCCAGATCCTGCCTGGCTCCCACTCTGCAGAGCGAGGCGATAACATCGGCTGCCGCTGATTCATTAGCTACGGCTCCCCGAGCAAAGCCTTCTAATTGTTATTAATTACCAGCCTAGGGAATAGGGCTCATCTCTTGTGTGTTAACGAGGCCACGGGATCAGGGCCGCTGTGCTGGGGGCATCCAGAGGGATGGACAGGCACGGATGGGGCCAAGCATCACCAGGCTTAAATTAAGGGATTAATTGAAAGGGGGGTGGGTTGGGTTGGGGTTTTTTTTTCACTGAAACAGGAACTCAAGGACAAGATGACGGAGCTGCTGCCCCTGATGCCCGTCCTGGATCAGTACAAGTCAGACACAAGGCTGATCGTGCACCTGAAGGAGGAGGTGAGGAACCTCTCCGGGAGCTTGCTGGCCATCCAGGAGGAGATGGGCGCCTACGACTACGAGGAGCTGCAGCAGCGGGTGCTGCTGCTGGAGGCACGGCTGCACGCCTGCATGCAAAAACTGGGTACGACCCCCACCCCCAGGCAGGGATGCAGGGGTCCCTCCGGGTGCGGGCAGGGCAGGCAGTGCTGCCAGCTTCCCATTTCTGAGAGCCCAGCCCTGCCTGCGGCTGCCGTGCGCTCTGCCCACGTGCTCGCCGGACCTCCTGTTCTGCTGCACTGCCGATATCTTCCGAATAATAATAATCCTGGCAGCCCAGCATCCTCCAGTATGTGCCGATGGGGAATTTACTGGTGCGGCCGGGCGCTGGGATAGGGCAGGAACCACTTTTCCTTGCTCAGGAATAGCTGCCAGAGCCCAGCGGTGCTTTTTCCTTAAGGATTCCCCATCCTGCTGCCGTGTCCCCCGGCTCCTGAGACTCCTGGGGCTCCCTGGGGTGAAGGAGAACCCTGGTCCCACCCCGTGATGCCCACGGGACTGGGGGGAACTGGGCAATGTGATGGTCCCGGTTGCCCTTCCCTAATTCCAAACTCTTTTCCCTTATCCCAGGCTGCGGGAAGCTGACGGGTGTCAGCAACCCCATCACCATCCGCGCGTCGGGCTCCCGCTTCGGGTCGTGGATGACCGACACGATGACACCCAGTGCCGACAGCCGGGTGAGTGGCAGGGGCACCGGGATGGGGGGACAACCCAGCCTGGCCTCCCCGTGGCTCCTGCGTGGCTGGATTCTGGGGGGTCTCTCCCTAAAACTCTCCCAGACCCCAGCAGAGGGGAATTTTGGAGGGGGGCAGCTCCTGGCTCCGAATTTTTGCAAAAGCCCAGCACCCCTCAGGCGCTGTGTCCCCTGCAACCCACCTGCCTCATGCTGCGGTGTCGCTCCTGGCTGTGCCCCCATGGGGACACATCCCTGGGGTGCACGCTGCTTGTGCACGCTGCTTGTGCACGCTGCTTGTGCACACTGCTTGGGGTCCAGACACCATGGTGCATGCTCCCTGGGGTGCACACTGCTTGTGCATGCTTCTTTGGGGTCCAGGCACCATGGTGTGTGCTCCCTGGATTGCACGCTGCTTGTGCACGCTGCTTGTGCATGCTGCTTGGGGTCCAGCACCATGGTGCATACTCCCTGGGGCGCACGCTGCTTGTGCACACTGCCTGGGGTCGAGCACCTTGGTGTGTGCCTCCTGGGGTGCATGCTGCTTGTGCACACTGCTTGTGCATGCTGCTTGGGGTCCAGCACCTTGGTGCATGCCTCCTGGGGTGCACGCTGCTTGTGCACACTGCTTGTGCATGCTGCTTGGGGTCCAGCACCTTGGTGCGTGCTCCCTGGAGTGCACACTGCTTGTGCATGCTTCTTTGGGGTCCAGCACCTTGGTGTGTGCTCCCTGGGTTGCACGCTGCTTGTGCACGCTGCTTGTGCACACTGCTTGGGGTCCAGCACCATGGTGCATACTCCCTGGGTTGCACGCTGCTTGTGCACACTGCTTGTGCATGCTGCTTGGGTCCAGGCACCATGGTGCATGCTCCCTGGGGTGCCTTGGTGCATGCTCCTTGAGGTGCACGCTGCTTGTGCACGCTGCTTGGGGTCCAGCACCTTGGTGCGTGCCTCCTGGGGTGCACGCTGCTCATGCACCTGGGGTGCACCCTACCTGGGATGCCCGTGCCAGGGTGCCCGCTCGCTGGGGTGCCAACCCTCTGCTCCATTGCACGTAGGGGACGCGCTGTCTCTGCAGGCTGGGGAACCCCATCAAGCCGGCTGCTTTTAGCGAAGCATTAACAATTAACCAAGCAGTTGATCCAGAACCCCCAGTTCCAAGGGGGGAAGCTGGGAAAACGGTGTATCCCGGCGTGTGCTGGGGTGGGGGGCTGTGGGGGGGGGGTGGGTGATGTCTGGCTGTCCTGGGGGCTCATCGTGGGGGGGATGGGGGGAGTGGAGCCCCATTTGGGCCGAGCACCCCATAACCGGAGCCCGCTGCAGGTGTGGTACATGGACGGTTACTACAAAGGGCGACGCGTCTTGGAATTTCGGACCTTGAACGATTTCGTGACGGGGCAGAATTTTGTGCAGCATCTTCTCCCGCATCCCTGGGCCGGCACCGGCCACGTGGTCTTCAACGGGTCCCTCTACTACAACAAATACCAGAGTAACATCGCGGTGAAGTACCACTTTCGTTCCCGCAGCGTCTTGGTGCAGCGGAGCTTGGCCGGCGCCGGTTACAACAACACTTTCCCTTATTCTTGGGGTGGTTTCTCCGACATCGATTTCATGGTGGACGAGAACGGCCTTTGGGCCGTCTACACCACCAACCAAAATGCCGGCAACATCGTGGTGAGCCGGGTGGATCCCCAAACGCTGGAGGTCCTGAGGAGTTGGGACACGGGTTACCCCAAACGAAGCGCCGGAGAATCCTTCATGATCTGCGGGACCCTCTACGTCACCAATTCCCACCTGGCCGGTGCCAAGATTTATTTTGCTTACTACACAAACACTTCCAGCTACGAATACACGGATATTCCCTTCCATAACCAGTATTCCCACATATCCATGCTGGACTACAACCCGCGGGAGAGGGTGCTCTACACCTGGAACAACGGCCACCAGGTCATCTACAACGTCACGCTCTTCCACGTCATAAAGACGTCGGGGGAACTGTGACCCCATCTCCCCACGCCGGACTCCTCTGCTCTCCCTCCTCCAGCTTTTTGGTTTTCTACACGTCAGCCTCGGCCATTCTCTAGGGGACGGAGCCTTCCTCCTCCTCCTCCTCCTCTTTGATTTGTATTTTTTTTTTTTTTTTTTAATATATATTCCTTCGGTTTCATCCCGCGGGTCATGGCGCATGGATCACTTCTGCCTTCATTTGAGCTGACCTCGGTTGGTTTTTTTTTCCATTCTTTTTCTTTTTTTATTATTTATTTTCGACTGGCATCTTTATTTTGACAGCAAATAAAACCAGGCTCTTTGACGTTTGATGGGGCTTGTGCTGATATTTCCCCCCCCCCCCCCCCGAATTTTTTAAAAAATTATTATGATTTGTCATTTGATGGCTCTGTTCCCCCCCCCCCCCCTTTTTCCTGCATCCCCTCTGTCATCTCCAGCCCCCTCCCAGATGCGCCGGCAGCCAGCGATGTTGTTTATGGGCATGTTTAATGCATGCGGGTGCGGCGCTGGGGAAATTACAGCAGAGCTGGGTGAGGCCAGGAGGAAGGGAAGGGAAATAAATGATGGAGCAGCTGCAGCAAGCAGGGAGGGGAGCAGACCCTGCTGGGGGAGGGGGGAGAAGACCCTGCCAGGGGGGAGCAGACCCTGCGTGGGTGGCTCATCCCCAAATGGGCACCCAACGAGGCCAGGGCAGAGGGATCCTGAGCCTGGGGGGGGAGAGGGAACCTGCTGCCTGGAGGTTGAGGAGGGATGGAGGGGGTGGAGATGTGGAGGGGCTGTGGAAGGGATGGAGGGGATGTGGAGGGGGTGGAGGGTATGTGGAGGGGATGGAGGGGTGGAGGGGATGTGGAGGTGATGGAGGGGGTGATGTGGAGGGGATGGAGGAGATGTGGAGGGGGTGGGGGGATGTGGAGGGGATGGAGGGGGTGGAGGGGATGTGGAGGGGATGTGGAGGGGTGGAGGGGGTGAAGAAGATGTGGAGGGGGTGGAGGAGATGTGAAGGGGATGGAGGGGATGGAGGGGGTGGAGGCGATGGAGGGGATGGAGGGGATGTGGAAGGTGGAGGGGATGTGGAGGCGATGGAAGGGATGTGGAGGGGGTGGAGGGGATGGAGGGGATGTGGAGGGGATGGAGGGGATGTGGAGGGGGTGGAGGGGGTGGAGAAGATGTGGAAGGCGTGGAGGAGATGTGGAGGGGGTGGAGGGGGTGGAGGAGATGGAGGGGATGGACGAGATTTGAAGGGGGTGGAGGAGATGTGGGGGGGTGGAGGGGGTGGAGGAGATGTGAAGGGGATGGAGAGGATGTGGAGGAAGTGTGGAGGGGTGAAGGGGATGTGGAGGGGATGGAGAAGATGCAGAGGGGGTGGAGGAGATGTGGAGAGGATGGTGGGGATGTGGGGATGATGAAGGGATGGAGGAGCTAAAGGGGATGGAGGAGATGTAAGGAATGGAGGTGATGCAGAGGAGATGAAAGGGATGGAGGGGATGGAGGAGATGGAGAAGATGTGGAGGGGATGGAGGGGATGTGGAGGGGATGGAGTGGGTGGAGGGGATGGTGGGGATGTGGGGAAGATGAAGGGGTGGAGGAGATGAAAGGAGATGGAGGAGATGTAAGGGACGGAGGCGATGCAGAGGAGATGAAAGGGATGGAGGGGATGGAGGGGATGTGGAGGGGATGGAGGGGATGTGGGGGAGATGGGTGGGAGGGGACGAAGGGCTGGAGGAGAAAGGGACTTGGCAGGCAGCCTGACCACTCAGGCAAACCTCCCATGGGCATCGTCAGGCGTAACAAAGCTTAAAATGGTCCCATAAAACCGAGCCGTGGCGCTTGTGCTGCCCAGGGCTGCGGGTCAGCCTGGCCCCTGGGGGATGCTTTGGAAATGGGTGGCGGGGGGGATGACACCCTGCCAGCAGAGACCTCCCCCACCCCCAAACCTGGGCAGAGAGCTGCGTGGGGATGGGGACAGGGATGGGGATGGGGACAAGGGTGCGTGAAAGCCCCTACAAGTCACATCAACCCATCACAGCTCCGGGAACTTCACAGGCTGGGGGCGGGGGTGGGTGGGGTGGGGGGGAGGGGCAGGGAAAAGAGGGGGTCCAGGCCAGCACCTGGGTCAAGAGCATAAAAAAAGAGCATAAAAGCAAAGCTGGAAGTACCTTCTCACGGTTATTCTCCTCGAGGGGAGGGAGGAACAAGAGGATAATCCCCCCTAATCCCATCAGCTGCGAGAGGAGTGGGATCAGAGGGCTGTGGTGATGCTGGATCTCAGCAACACACACACACCGCCCCCCCCCCCCCCCCCCCATGGTGGCATGTTTTGGGGTGCTGGGCAGCTCAGCTTGCCCCTGACCATGCCGATGGGCTTGTTGGGGGGACACGGGGTGGCCCAAAAGCCCCCTGCATGCTCCTTCCGAAGAGCATCATCCAGACACCCAGGGAAGCTCCTTGGCACCATCAGGGTGCTGGATTTGGGTGCTGAGCCCCCCCCCCCCCCAGCCCCCACTGAAGCACATCCCTGCTTTTCCAGCTCCGTTCCTGCATCCCGGCTGGGCTGTGCCTATGGGAAGGTGATGGACCCCACCGCCCTGAGCCCTGGCTGAAGCAGCTCTGCCCCAGCCCCTTGAGCAGGATGGGACCTGGGGGGGCTCAGCCAAAGCCCCCGCCAGCCACTTTTCCCTCTGTAGCTTCAGTCTCGCTCCTGCGGGGAGTTTTAATTTGCCACAGGCTGGTGGCCAAGAGCAAGCAGGGCTCCGGTGCCTGGCTTGGCACGGCCAGGACGGTGGTGAGCCAAGCCAGGTGAGGAGGAGGAGGATGATGATGATGATGGAAGGCTTCGCATCGTGCAAAGGGTGTACAACGTGCAGCCACATGCCTGCCAGCTCCGGGCAGTGGCTGGCAACCCCCCCCCTGCAGTAATTATTTAGCAATTAGTGCCTTAGCGAGGCTCCCCCGCTTTGGCAGGGGCTGTATCCAAGAGACCTGTGGACCGAGATATTAATCTGGGCTCATCCCGAGGAGCGTTTGTTTCTCACCCAGTGGTTTCCAGAAAAGCAAGGGGTGGGTTTTGTTGGGGTTGTGTCACCCCCCCCCACCCCCCCCCCCCAGATGGTAGGTGACCACAGCAGGAGACGTAGAGGGGGTGTCTGCAGTGCAAAGCCAGCAGGGAACAGCAAGGGGCTGGGAGAAGGAGGGCATGCCTGCTTCTCACCCCTATCCCATCCCCAGTCCATCCCATCATCACCCAGTTCCATTCCAACCCCATCCTATCCCCATCCATTTCCATCCTCATCCAATTCTGTCCTAGCCCCATCCAATTCCAGCCTGTCCCCACCCCCATCTCATCCCATCCCCACCCCATTCCATCCCATCCCCATCCAATTCCATCCCGGTCCCCATCCCCATCCCATTCCATTCCATCCCCATCCCCATCCAATTCCATCCCATCTCCATCCCATTCCATCCTACCCCCATCCTCATCCAATTCCAACCCATCCCCAACCAGCTCCATCCCATCCCCAACTAATTCCATCGAATTCCCATCCAATTCCATCCTCATCCCCATCCCATCTCCATCCCATCTCATCCCATCCCATCCCCATCCCCATCCCATCCCATCTCCATCCTCATCCCATCCCATCCCATCTCCATCCTCATCCCATCCCATCCCCATCCCATCCCCATCCTCATCCCCATCCCATCCCAGTCCCCATCACCATCCCAGTCCCAGTCCAAATCCCCATCCCAGTCCCAGTCCCCATCCCATCCCATCCCATCCCATCCCATCCCATCCCATCCCATCCCATCCCATCCCCATCCCCATCCCCATCCCCATCCCCATCCAATTCCATGCTACCCTGGCTCATGGAGATGCCACATCCCTCACCCCAGGGGCAGCCCCACGGCCGGTGCCCCCCCCCCCCCCAGCCCTGCCCCCCACCCTCTCTCCATGACCCTTCCCCCTCCCTCAAACCCCGGCTAGATTCATCCCCCAAAATTCCATCTCTGCGCTCCAGCCGGGAGCTTGGCGATGGAGATGGATGGGCTGGGATAAATCTTTGGGGGAAAAAAAAACTCACGGGGGGACGAGCCCTGGCACGAGGACCCTGCCACCCACTGCCACCCAGAGCCCTTGGTCACCTCCCCGCATCCCTCCCCCTGGGGCACCCCCGCATGGGGGCAGGGATTGGGGAGGGGGATCGCAGGGATGCTGCAGTGCAGCTGTGGTTGAGGCACGGTTGGTTCATGCCTCCTGCTGGGGAGGAAAAAATAAAAAAGAAATAAAAAAACCACCAACCCAACGGGCTTTTCCTTTGCGCCGCTATTTATTCGGCTCCGAAAGAAAAAAAAAAAAGGGGGGGGGTGGGTGGAAAAAAAATAATAACCCAGGGCACTTAATAACCTTAAGCCTGTCTCCCTACCCGAAATCACTCATCCTGCAGGCTGGGTTTTTCCAGCTTATTGAAATTCTTGGGAACGCTCAGCCCTAACGGGAGGCGAATTTGTTATTCAGCACCGATCCTGGCTGGGGATGGAGCAGGACGGAGAAGGGGGGTGGGGGGCACAACGTCTGAGCTGGAGGGTGGTGATGGCTGTGGCTCCTTTGGTGCTAAAAAAAAATATTCTGTAATATTTCCGATATTCTCAATACCTGGGATGCCCAGATCCTGAGCGTGCCCCTCCAAAAATGGGCTCTGTGCCCAGCCCCCAGCAGCGTGGGATGGTGGGACCCCCACCTTCCCCCTCATCTTGAGCCTGGAGAAGCATCTCCTGGCTCGGTGGGTACCAGCCTGATCGTTAATAACTGGCTTCGTCATTAAAACATCAACAAAGCCGCCCCCGCGCCTGCCCCAGCACTAGTCATGTTCCTGCCGAGCTGTGGTGTGTTTGCAGCCCGGCACGACCCGCTGGGGACTTTCCTCCCAAGGAAAAACCAGCGGGAGCTCCATAATTGAGGATTATTTATGGAAAGGGAAGCGGTAACGCAGCCGGAGCATCGGCTCTAAAATAAGCCGTGAAAATAAAAAAAAAACCCTGGGAGTCGAGCCCGCAGCCCCCTGCCCTGGGGATGCTCTGCCCACGCCGGGGCTTGGGGAGCGTGGGTGCTGCCCTGGGTGGGTGTGTGGACCCCTCGCTGGGGATGGTTGAGGGGCTTGGGGGTGGTGGGTGCTGCCCTGGGTGGGTGTGTGGACCCCTCGCTGGGAATGGTTGAGGGGCTTGGGGATGGTGGGTGCTGCCCTGGGTGGGTCTGAGGGGCTTGGGGATGATGGGTGCTGCCCTGGGTGGGCATGTGGACCCCTCGCTGGGGATGGTTGGGGGCTTGGGGATGGTGGGTGCTGCCCTGGGTGGGCGTGTGGACCCCTTGCTGGGGATGGTTGGGGGCTTGGGGATGGTGGGTGCTGCCCTGGGTGGGTCTGAGGGGCTTGGGGATGGTGGGTGCTGCCCTGGGTGGGCGTGTGGACCCCTTGCTGGGAATGGTTGAGGGGCTTGGGGATGGTGGGTGCTGCCCTGGGTGGGTTTGGGGGCTTCGGTAAGGTGGGTGCTACCCTGGGTGGGTGTGTGGACCCCTCGCTGGGAATGGTTGAGGGGCTTGGGGATGGTGGGTGCTGCCCTGGGTGGGTCTGAGGGGCTTGGGGATGATGGGTGCTGCCCTGGGTGGGCATGTGGACCCCTCGCTGGGGATGGTTGGGGGCTTGGGGATGGTGGGTGCTGCCCTGGGTGGGTTTGGGGGCTTGGGTATGGTGGGTGCTGCCCTGGGTGGGTGTGCAGACCCCTCGCTGGGAATGGTTGAGGGGCTTGGGGATGGTGGGTGCTGCCCTGGGTGGGCGTGTGGACCCCTCGCTGGGAATGGTTGGGGGCTTGGGGATGGTGAGTGCTGCCCTGGGTGGGCGTGTGGACCCCTCGCTGGGAATGGTTGAGGGGCTTGGGGATGGTGGGTGCTGCCCTGGGTGGGTTTGGGGGCTTCGGTATGGTGGGCGCTGCCCTGGGTGGGTGTGCAGACCCCTTGCTGGGGATGGTTGAGGGGCTTGGGGATGGTGGGTGCTGCCCTGGGTGGGTCTGAGGGGCTTGGGGATGGTGGGTGCTGCCCTGGGTGGGCGTGTGGACCCCTCGCTGGGGATGGTTGAGGGGCTTGGGGATGGTGGGTGCTGCCCTGGGTGGGGGGAGTTGGGGGGTCTTCCCCAGGGCCAAAGGGCTGCTGGTGGAGGATGCTGCGGTGCAGCCTCCTCCCAGCATCCGTGGTTTCTCGACGGGGGAGGACCAACCGCCATACAGACAGCTATAATGTGTGGGGACATCTTACCCATAACATACAGCAATTAGCTATAAAATATAGAAATCTTATCTGTAACACGTACCTATTAGCTGTAAAATATAGAAATCTTACCTATAAATATGTAGCTATTAGCTATAAAATACAGAAATCTTATCTGTAACACATAGCTATTAAATATAGAAATCTTCGCTATAATACATAGCTATGAGCTATATATAATCTGAACTATTATTAGAGAAATCTTATTTATAATATACAGCTATTAGCTCTTAAACATAGAAATCTTACCCCTAATACTCAGATATTAGCTTTTAAATATAGAGTTCTTGTCTGTAATATGTTCCTATCAGCTATAAAATATAGAAATTTTACCTATAATATATGGCTATTTGCTATTACATATAGAATTTTTGTCTGTAATATGGAGCTATTAGCTACCACATATAAAAATCTTGTTTATAATATGTACCTATAAGCTACAAAATATAGAAATATTGTCTATAAGATATCTATTGGCTATAATATATAGAAATCTTATCTATGATACAGCTATTATCTATAAAATATGGGAATCTTGTCTATAATATGTACCTATTAGCTATAACGTGTAGATATCTTGTCTGTAAGATATACCTATATCTTATATATACCTATATTCTATAATATATAGAAATCTTATCTATGATACAGCTATTAGCTATAAAATATAGAAACCTTGTCTATAAGGTATACCTGTTAGCTGTAACATATAGAAATCTTATCTAAGATACAGCTGTTAGCTACAATATGTACCTATGAGCTATAAAATATAGAAATCTTGTCTATAATATATAGCTATTAGCTATAATATATAGAAATCTTATCTATGATACAGCTATTAGGTATAAAATATAGAAACCTTGTCTATAAGGTATACCTGTTAGCCGTAACATATAGAAATCTTATCTAAGATACAGCTGTTAGCTGCAATATGTACCTATGAGCTATAAAACATAGAAATCTTGTCTATAATATATAGCTATAATATAGAGGAATCTTATTTATGATACAGATATTAGCTAACGTATAGAAATCTTACCTATGATACAGCTATTAGCTATGAAATATAGAAATTTTATCTATAATGTATACCCATTAGCGATAAAATATAGCAATGTAATCTATAAACCCCAGCTGCTAGCTATAACCTATAGCAATCGCATCTATAGGTACCTATTAGTGATAATTAATAGGTGGAATAATGTAGAGAGATCCTGTCTATATCTTATCTACGGCTGAGCATCCCCTCCCCCACAGTGCAGCCGTGGGGACAGGGACCCCCAAGAGTTGGGGGGGGGAGGGGCAGTGTCCCCCCTCCCCCACCCTGGGGCTGCAATTCCCACTTTAATATTAAAAATAAGTCTTTGGAGGGGGTCGGGGGAATTTTTTATTTTTTTTTTAAATTTATTGGGATTTTTCCCACCCTATTTACTCCTCAAGGTAATTAATCTCGGAGGATCCTGGGGGATACTCCAACCCCCCACCCCCCAATCACGAAAACTAATTTCCCTTCATCTTTAATTAATTAGCTCACGCTAACGAAAGCATCGCATTTCCATGACGACCCAGGATTCCAGAGCCCAGCCCGGTACCACAGCAATAATTGGAAATTAAACTAATAAATAATAGATGCTCACCATTAATGAACTAATTGTAAATGGAGATTTTAATATTTTTTTTTAATTAAAAAAAAATCAACTTTTTCTCACGGCGAAGCCATTAGCACTTGCCTGGAAGCAGAATTAAATCAGGGAACGGTAATCGATTCCTTTTTATTAGCAAATAGAGGGAAAAAAATTTTAAGATTTATCAGTTTATTGGTAAAAACCCAAAAATATCACCTGGGAGGACAACGCCCCTCCCCCACCCCCTCTGAAACTCTGCTTCAAATCCCACGCCAATGTCCTGGAATTAAATTTATAAGGGATATAAATTTATAATGGCTTAACGGGCTACACAGATGGAATATATACAGCTAATGGAATTTTCCCAACCAGTGATGATTTATTTTTTTATTTATTTATTTTATTTTTTTATGGCAAAGTAGGCGACTATACGGCACAATGGCAAAATAAATTAAATATGTATGTGAAATAAATTAATTATGGATAGGAAACAGCCAGGGGTGAGGAGCCCCTGCTCTGTCACGGCCCTGAGGGGGAGGGGGATGCTCGGTGCCAGGAGGGGCCAAATCCTGCCGGGATGCACCCGGGTGCGCAGCAGCCCCTTCCCAAGGCGCAGCCAGAAAGCACCGCGATGTCAAGGAATTTATGCAAATGAGGTTAATTTATGTTTCTGTGGCGGAATGAGCTGGGCTGCGCCTGTCCTGCCACCTCCTTTTGTGCGGCGGAGGGGGGGGGGGGGGTGGCTGGAGAAGGAAGGAAAAGGAAGGGGGGAGGAAATTAAGAAATACAATAAAAATTTTAAAAATCCTCCCAAAATTAAAAAAATCCAAAAAATGTTAAAAGTTTTAACAATTAAAAAATAAATTAAAAACATTTCTAAAATAAAAATTAAAAAAATCCCCCCAAAATCTGCTCAAAATTAGTCCCCCAAAATAAATTTTTTTAAAAAAATCAAGAAATAAAAAATATTAAGTAAATAAAAATTAAAAATTCCCCCCAAACCTGCCCCCAAATAAAAATAAAAAATAAAAAAAATAAAATAAAATATATATATAAAAAATAACACCCCCCCCAAAAAATAATCTCCCTCAAATTAAAAAAGCACCAAAAATATTTAAAAAATAATAATAAAAAATATTTTTTAAAAAATAAATCTAAACACACGCATACCCCCCCAAAAAATAAATTCTGCAGGGCACGTAGCAGGGATGCTGGGCTGGCACTGGATGCATCCTGCTGGTGCTCAGCCCTGTCTGAGAAATGTCCATCCAGCCCAGCAGCACCCAGCTGAGCACCCCAGCTTTTACCCAGCCCAGCACCCTGCTGAGCACCCCAGCTCCTCTCCACCCAGCCCAGAAGAGCCCAGCACCCTGCTGAGCACCCCGGATTTTATCCATCCCAGCACCCTGCTGAGCACCCCGGATTTTATCCATCCCAGCACCCTGCTGAGCACCCCGGATTTTATCCATCCCAGCACCCTGCTGAGCACCCCGGATTTTATCCATCCCAGCACCCTGCTGAGCACCCCGGATTTTATCCATCCCAGCACCCTGCTGAGCACCCCGGATTTTATCCATCCCAGCACCCTGCTGAGCACCCCGGATTTTATCCATCCCAGCAGGGCCCAGGTGAGCACCCCAGCTCCTCTCCATCCCTCTTAGCAGAGCCCAGCACCCTGCTGAGCACCTTTTATTTATTTACCCACCCCAGCAGCACCCAGCATCCTGCTGAGCACCCCAGATTTTATCCATCCCAGCACCCTGCTGAGCACCCTGGATTTTATCCATCCCAGCAGGGCCCAGCTCCTCTCCATCCCTCTTAGCAGAACCCAGCACCCTGCTAAGCACCTTTTTTTTATTTATTTACCCACCCCAGCAGCACCCTGCTGAGCACCCCAGTTCCTCTCCACCCCTCTTAGCAGAACCCAGCACCCAGCTGAGCACCCCAGCTTTTATCCCTCCCTCCCAGCAGCACCCAGCACCCTGCTGAGCACCCCAGCTCCACCCACCCCACCCAGGTGGGGCAGGACCGGGCTATATTAACCACCCTGCAGCACCAGCTGCTCCCAGTACCCCAGGCACCCATCCTGCTCACATCTCTAGCCTCCTGCTTGGCCCCCCTCCCTCCCCCAGGGATGCAGCCAAGCCCTGGCACCTCCCAGACATTCAAGCAGAGGAAAAGCCTTGGTAGGTCAGCGGGGACAGAGCGGGGGACAATGGTGCTGGATGGTCCTGAGCCCTCATTTTTTTCCCTTCCTGCAGCCACCAGGATGCATGAGGTAGCACAGATCCAGATCAAGTACCCCAACAAGATCCCGGTAAGGGCTGTGGCTCATCCTGGCATGGCCACCAAGGCTGGCAAATGAGTTGTAACTCTTGGCTAACAGATTTTTAGGGCCCCATCCTGCTGTCCACAGCCCTGTTTCTCAGGGTCCCCCGGCAGGGTGGTCCCCCAGCCCCTCCCCCACCCTCCAGCATCCTCTCCCTGCCGCAGGTGGTCGTGGAGCGTTACCAGAAGGAGAAGACGTTGCCCCCCTTGACCAGGACCAAATATTTGGTGGCCCAGGACCTGCCCCTCTCCCAGTTCACCGTCACCCTGCGGTAGGTGCTGAAGGACCCCGAGGACCCCCAGGGTTAAGGGGTGGGGGTGGAGACCCCAGAGTGAAAGCCCAGCCTGGATGCAGCTTGGCCAAGTGTTTAGCCTTGGCTTAGCGCAATTAACCTTCGCAATTAGCAAAGGAGCAGCATCCCTCCACCCTGGTGGGATAAAGTGACAATCTGCCCTTTTCCTTGGGGAGCCGGGATTGTTAATTAGGGGTAGGTAATTAGCAGCCCTGCTGCTTGGTTTAGAACCTTGGTGCTCCTGGTTCTGCTTGAAATCCCCCCCATCCCCCACCATCAAGGATAGGTATCTCCTGGCCAGATGGAGGTGAGAACTTGGGGGATGGGGGGGTTGAGGGCATGTGGGGGAGGGGTTGGTCCTCCCAGATGTTTTGGGGCACATCCAGCTGTGCCCCTGTGGGTGACCGGTCCTGGAGCCAGGATTGTGTCCCTATGGATGGATCCTTCCTGGGGATGCTTCTAGAAGCCCCCCTGGGTGGTCCAAGGGTCTTTCCTGCACCTCCATGGGTACTTCCTTCCAGGATGCTGCTGGGTGCTGAGCAATACTTGTTTCCTTCCCGGAAGGACGCGGCTCTGCCTGGCCTCTTCCCAGACCTTCTTCCTGCTGGTGAACGACAAGGGGCTGCCCAACATGGCCATCACCATGCAGGAGCTGTACCGGGACCACAGGGATGAGGATGGCTTCCTCTACCTGACCTACGCTTCCCAGGAAATGTTTGGTGCTTCCTCCAGTGCCGCCTCGCGGGAAGCGTCTGGCGGTGCTTCCTCCCTCACTGCCTCCTCCAATGCCTTGCAGGAAGTGTCCAGCAGCGCTTCCTCCAACACCTCCCCCAGTGCCTTGCAGGAAGCGTCTGGTGGCACTTCCTCCCTCACTGCCTCCTCCCACGCCACCTCCCAGGAAGCGTCCGGTGATGCTTCCTCCAATGACTCTTCCTCCTAGGCCTCACAGGAAGCGTCTGGTGGCACTTCCTCCTCTACCTTGCAGGAAACATCCAACGGTGCTTCCTCCCATGCTGCCTCCCATGCCTTGCAGGAGGAAGCGTCTGGCAGCACTTCCTCCTCCGCCTCACAGGAAACTTCCAATGATGCTTCCTCCCACGCCTTGCAGGAAGTGTCTGGCGGCACTTCCTCCAATGCCACCTCCCACACCTCACAGGAGGAAGCATCTGGCGGCATTTCCTCCAACGCAGTTTCCTGGTGGCTACTCATCCCAGGACTCCGGTGCTGGCGGGATCAGGGATGTCTCTCTCCCAACTTGGTTTAAAATCTGTGGGGGATCCCGGATCGCGGCTGCACCGAACCTCCCCCCTCCCTTTGCCGGGCCCGGTAACGCCCGGTAACGCTCTTCACCGCCGCTCGCTGCATCCCTAATCCTGCGGCTTTAGATCCAGATTATTCTCCCAAGGCGGTAGGAGGTGGTGCTGGTTGCCTCCGAGCCCCGGGAAGGTTATTTATCTAAAAAGGTTTTACAGCTCGTTATTATTCCTCGGAAAATTTAGGCTCCTTCTAAACATTTTTCCTAACAGGATTGGGGACGGGGACTTTCACGCTCGGTGCGGGATTTTGGGAGGCTGAGCATCCTCGAGCCGCTGCTACAGCATCCCTGCTCTTGGGGGTGGGCTACAAAAATACTGGGTTGGTGCCTCTGGCTGCCTCAATGTGGCTGGTCCCTCGGGGGTGATGCCACCCTTAACTTGGGGGGCCACCGAAACACACCTGGTCCCTCAGAGGTGATGCCACCCTTAACTTGGGGGGCCACCGAAACACACCTGGTCCCTCAGAGGTGATGCCACCCTTAACTTGGGGGGCCACCAGAACACACCTGGTCCCTCAGAGGTGATGCCACCCTTAACTTGGGGGGCCACCAGAACACACCTGGTCCCTCAGAGGTGATGCCACCCTTAACTTGGGGGGCCACCGAAACACACCTGGTCCCTCAGAGGTGATGCCACCCTTAACTTGGGGGGCCACCAGAACACACCTGGTCCCTCAGAGGTGATGCCACCCTTAACTTGGGGGGCCACCGAAACACACCTGGTCCCTCAGAGGTGATGCCACCCTTAACTTGGGGGGCCACCGAAACACACCTGGTCCCTCAGAGGTGATGCCACCCTTAACTTGGGGGGCCACCGAAACACACCTGGTCCCTCAGAGGTGATGCCACCCTTAACTTGGGGGGCCACCAGAACACACCTGGTCCCTCAGAGGTGATGCCACCCTTAACTTGGGGGGCCACCAGAACACACCTGGTCCCTCAGAGGTGATGCCACCCTTAACTTGGGGGGCCACCGAAACACACCTGGTCCCTCAGAGGTGATGCCACCCTTAACTTGGGGGGCCACCGAAACACACCTGGTCCCTCAGAGGTGATGCCACCCTTAACTTGGGGGGCCACCGAAACACACCTGGTCCCTCAGAGGTGATGCCACCCTTAACTTGGGGGGGCCACCGAAACACACCTGGTCCCTCAGAGGTGATGCCACCCTTAACTTGGGGGGCCACCAGAACACACCTGGTCCCTCAGAGGTGATGCCACCCTTAACTTGGGGGGCCACCAGAACACACCTGGTCCCTCAGAGGTGATGCCATCCTTAACTTGGGGGGCCACCTCAACATGGCTGGTCCCTTGGGGGTGATGCCGCCCTTAACTTGGGGGGCCACCTCAATGCAGCTGGTCCCTCGGGGGTGATGCCACCCTTAACTTGGGGGGCCACCAAGCTGTCAGCAGCCAAGCTGGGGGGTCCAGGGGGAGCAAGAAGGGCAAGGATTTTGCCCCCACCATTGCAAATCAGCTGGGGAGACCCCCTCCTGTGGAATAACAGTACCCCATCCCCCTTCCCTCTGCAGAATGGGGGGGCTTGACCCCCCCCTCTGCCTCCAACCAGCACCTTGAGGATGGGGGATACGGAGCAAAAACCCATCAGCAGCAATTAGCTGAGCTCAAATTGGGGTGCTGTGCTGGGACATGGGCTTCCCACCCCCCCATCCCACAAAATCCCTCTTCAATATTTGGGGTTCCCCTCGCCCCTTGCCACACAGTCATGCTGGGTGAAGATTTCCTGCACATTTAATCTGAAAATGTTAATAAATGTTAATAAATAAGCTTGAAAATTAGCTGCTGCAATGGCAGGAGCAGATTCCCTGATGTGCTTTTTTTTTTGGGGGGGGAGGGGGGGGGGGGCGAGTTGAAGAGAGATTCCCCCCCCTGCCCAGGGATGCAGGTTGGGATGTGGGGGCTGTAAGTGTCCCCCACGCCGGGTGCAGCCCCCAAAGTGTGGGGCAGCAGGTTTTTGCTGAGGATTTGGGCTGGGAATTATTGTGGGGGTGATGGCTCCGTGTGGCGCCCTTGCCGATGATAAGGGGTGAATCCCGGCGATGGGGAGATCATCCCCATCATCCTGGGGTGATCTCGGTGACCCATGTGATTCCTGGGGTGCAGGTAGGGGTATCCCTGCCCGGAGCACTGGGAGAAACTGGAAAAGCTCCCAGTATGGAGCTGCAGCCCTTTGAGCAGAGCAGGATGGGGCTGAGCGTAGAGGATCCACAGATCTCATTTCCCCCTGGAAAAGAGCTGGAAAAATATATTTACGGCCCCGTTCGCTCGGTGCTGGGGGGTTGTTGCCCCCCGTGGGGGGGGGGAAGTGCTGCTGCCTGCCCCATCCCTCCCTTTTTCCCCATCCCCCCCTTCTTCCCCATCCCTTATCCCAACCACAGCTTTTTCTCCTCCTTCCCAGGCAGATGTTCAGAGGCAGCGCTCGCTCCCCTGGCACAGACACCTTCCTGCTTGGTGGTGGGTTTTTTATTTTATTTTGTTTTGTTTTATTTTATTTTATCTTATTTTATTGTATCGTCTCTGTGCCAGATGCGTGGTACCTGGAGAAGGATGGGGTGGGTTTTCCCTGCCCACAACAATTAAAGGTTCAATTAATGCTGAAGGCCCCCAGGGCTCTACGATGTGGCACCTTACGGGTTCAGAGCAGGTTCGCCTTCTTAATTAGCTTAATTAATGGCCAAAACCAAGGGTCTGGAGCAGAGGGTTAAAGAAGGCGAGGTGTAGCCTGGCAAAGCCCTGGTCTGGGATGGCAAAGAGCTTCCTGCTCCCCTTTCCTGCCCTTTTCCTGTTTTCCCAGGGAAATACATCTACCTTCCAGGCACCTGGAAGGAAACAGCTTTTGAGGCTTCCCCTCCCTTCCTGGATTTACTCCATGAGGATGAAGCCTATGGGGAAGGCTGCACCAGAGGGCGAAGGGTTTCCCATCACCCAGCCCAGGTTAGTGGGATGAAGGAACCTTGGGAGCACCGGCCAAGCTCCAGTAAAGCCCTGGGATACACTGGGAGGCAACTGGGCTTGGCCAAGGTGCACGAGGATCCCTACTGCCTTCCAGAACCAGCGCTGAATCCGTTCCGGAGACTTCCAGAAGATGCTGGATGCCAAAAGCATCCAACGGTCCCACCTTATCCCTTGGATCATAAACTCCTTGCGCTTGATCCGGGTACCAGCACGGTGCCCAACACCAGGATCGTGCCCAACGATTTGCACGATGCACGGGGACACGCCGCGCATCCTGGGCTTCCAGACCGGGAGAATCCCCTCCCCCCCCCCCCCCCCCCCCCCCGCCCTGGATGCAGGGATGCTGAAAGCTGATCTCCTTCATTTCTTCTAGGAAACCAGATGAAAAAAAGCTGCCGACCAGCATTTTACGGGATTTTGGGGATGCTGATGGATTTTTCGCTGGGTCATTTCTTTTGCTCCACGCCATTTGTAACCGCAAGCCACCCGTCCTACTACAAATATAATTACATATTTATTGCCGATATCATTCCAAGTTAATTACACGGCAGCTAATTGGCTCAGCGGGGGGGGGGGGGGGGGAGGGGTTGCCATGGTTGGGTGTGAAGGAGGCAGCGGTAATCCCGAGTGCTTTTCTCCCCCCGTCCTTTGCCGCGCGATGCTGTTACTCCCTAGAGGGACCAAAGGGACCAGCCGAGATGCTGCAGATGCAGAAATTTTTCCGGAGCACTGAGATTCCTTGATCTGCCGGACAGGATTGACATCCTCGCTCCCTCGTTAAGATTCCCTTGGCATCTCCCGTTTTGGCGTGTTTGTTAGCGGGTAAATCTTCTATTGTCGGACGCTTTATGGTGGGAAAAATTGCTGTGCCTTTGTTTCGTAAATTGGACTTTCATCTCGGAAGATGCTGGTGATGGGGCCAACGCCCCCCCCCCCAACACATTAGTCCTGATTAGGCTCATTCCTTTTGTCTCATCCTTGAATAGATGTTTTCCCTGAGAGCCGTAATCATGAAGCCATCTCCAGATTGAGGTGATTAAGCCCTTGATTCCTCTGGCTCCTCTTTATCCCAACCCCAGATGTGGTGGTTTGTCACATGAAGGGTGATGATGACAAGCAACCAGCGTGTAATCCATCCCCGTCTTGCTCCTGCTGCAGCTGGAGGCTTCCCAAAACTTGGATCCTGGGGGATGAAGAAGGTACCTCAAGGGTTTCAACTCTGCTTCCTGGGCTCTGGTCCTTTGTGAGATGCTCTTAGGTGATCCCCCTCCCTCAAAACCTCCCCCACCATCCCCATGGAATTGCTCTTAGGTGATCCCTCAAAACCTCCCCCACCATCTGATCCCCCTCCCTCAAAACCTTCCCACCATCCCCATGGGATTGCTCTTAGGTGATCCCTCAAAACCTCCCCCACCATCTGATCCCCCTCCCTCAAAACCTCCCCCACCATCCCCATGGAATTGCTCTTAGGTGATCCCTCAAAACCTCCCCCACCATCTGATCCCCCTCCCTCAAGACCTTCCCACCATCCCCATGGGATTGCTCTTAGGTGATCCCTCAAAACCTCCCCCCACCATCTGATCCCCCTCCCTCAAAACCTTCCCACCATCCCCATGGGATTGCTCTTAGGTGATCCCTCAAAACCTCCCCCACCATCTGATCCCCCTCCCTCAAGACCTTCCTGTATCATCCCCATGGGATTGCTCTTAGGTGATCCCCCTCCCTCAAAACCTCCCCCACCATCTGATCCCCCTCCCTCAAGACCTTCCTGTATCATCCCCATGGGATTGCTCTTAGGTGATCCCCCTCCACCAACCCTCCCCCACCATCCCCATGGGTTTTTGGCACCTTGCTGCTATAGTTGGAGCTCAGACGCTCCCACCTGGTGCATCCCAATATCCCAAAATGGAAAACTAAGCAGTTGCCTTGCTCAAGGTTGAACTTCCAAGGCTGGGAGCTCCTGGGAGCTGCCGGAGCCTGGTCAATGTGGGTGACAGGACCTTACCCCAGGCAGGAGACAACCTTGGCTGAGCCCAGCGGGATGCTCTGAGCATCCCCAAGTGGAGCTGGGGTCACCATGCCCCGGAGCATCCCCCCCAGCTGAGTCCAGCTGGCTGAGCATCATCAGCTGGATAGGACCCCCACCTTGCAGCCGTACCCCAGCAGCATCGAAAAGGCAGGATTTTCTCTTGGCTGGTGCTGGTTTCCCTGCTCCAAGGATAAGGAACAGCTTGGGAATGACTCACCTTCCCCATCAGGCAATTAGCAGCAGATTTGCAGCTAATGAGCTGTCCTGCCTCTCACCAGGCAGAGGTAAGATACAGATTTCAAGAGATCATGGAAATAAACCACCAACCCCCTCAACCGCGTCGCAGGATATTTTTAAAACACCTTTCAAAACAAATCTAAAAAAAAAAATATTTTTAAAGAATAATTTATATTTCAAAAAGCCTAATTAGCTGGATGGACAGCACCGGGATGAACGGAGCCGGGTGCCCAGGAGCCAGCGGGTTCCACACACGCTCCCAGCATCACTCCAAGGGTGAGCAGCGGCCAAAGCAGATGGAAGATCCCGCTGGATCCTCCGCGAGCATCCCGGTGCCTCGGCCGATGGGTGCCGAGATGCTGGCCAAAAGCTGGCGGCACGATGTGCTCGTCGGAGCTTGCGCGACGGAACTTTACTAATTGATGCTTATTTATGAATAGAAACCTTCTAGGAATCCAGCGTCGTCGCCGGCTGGTTCATTAACGATTAATGGCTTTTAAAATAAAGGCTTTAGATGTGATTTAAGGGGGGGAGGGGGATGATGCACCCCCTCAACTCAACGGGTTATTTTGCTGCTGGAAGTGGGGAAGGACAGGGAAGTGAGGAAAAACCAGCGGATCAGCTCCAAATTGCTCCGTTAGCACTGCTGCTAATTGCGTGCCTGCTGTTTGGCACAGCAGCAGCCAAAAAAAAAAAAAAAAAAAACAAACCCAAAAATTCTACAAATTGCTCTTTCAATCTGTGATCCCAGGCAACAAACTGCAGCGATTAAGGAGGAAGAAGTGCCAAATCTGAAAGCATCACGGCATCGTCGAGCCTGGGATGGGGGCATGGAGTGAGCCCGACGGGAGAGAGGAAACGAGGAGTGGGAAAAAGGTCGGAAGTGAGGAGTGCCGGGAAGGATGACGGCAGAGAAGGGCAGGTGGGGACAGCACGGGAAGGAGAAGGATGGAGAAAGATGGAGAAGGAAGGAAAAGGAAAGAGAAAAAAGGAGAAGGAAGGAGAAGGAAGGAGAAAAAAGAAGGAAGGAGAAGGAAAGAGAAAGAAAGGGAAGGAAGAAGAAGGAAGGAGAAGGAAAGAGAAAGAAAGGGAAGGAAGAAGAAGGAAGGAGAAGGAAGGAGAAGAAGGAGGGAGAAGAAGGAAGGAGAAGGAAAAAGAAGGAAGGAGAAGAAGGAAGGAGAAGGAAGGAGACGGAAGAAGGAAGTGGAAGGAGAAGGAAGAAGGAAAGAGAAGGAAAAAGAAGGAAGGAGAAGAAGGAAGGAGAAGGAAGGAGATGGAAGAAGGAAAGAGAAGGAAGAAGAAAGGAGAAGAGGCTGGGTTGCATTGAGCTGCCTTGCGATCTGGCTTGGTCCATCCACCCTCTGGCTCTGCACCCACCCACAGCACGTGGAGGTGGCCGTGGTGGCCACCTGGCCGGGCAATCCGAGCAGGACAAAGCTGGGAGCAGAGGGTAAGGATGTTCCTCTGCCTGCCAACCTCTGCTGGGTTCATCCCTGGCTTTGCCTGAACCTCTCAGCCCTGCAGATCCCATCCCTCAGCATCCTTCATGCCCACCTGGTCCGACCAGCTGGGACCTCAGGGCTCCCTGGTGCCAAGAGGAAAAAAGCCTGGAGCAGGCACTGTGCAAGAGCTCTGCAGAGGCTGGATAGGACCATGGGTGCTGAGGACTGTAAATCACCTGGGAGCTTCTACAGCTAGCCCTGGCACACCAGGACCACGCAAGGACCAGCCCACCCAAAAGGAGACCATCGGCTTGTTTGAGGAATGTCCAAGGTCCTCCTGAGGACACTCACCAGCTCCATGGATTACCTGGAAGCGCCAGTTTCTCTCCACTGGTGCTCTGGCTGTAGCACAGGGAGACAAGTCCCGGCTGGAAGGATGTCGAGCTGGAGGGCTGTCTGCTCCTGGGGTGGCTATCAGTGTCTCTGGATAACGCTCATCCGAAGAGCTCCCACTCCTCGACCAGCCCAGCATCCAAAGCCACATCCCTGAGTGGGACTGGACCAATCTTGACCAGCCCAGCATCCAAAGCCGCATCCCTGAGTGGGACTGGACCAATCTTGACCAGCCCAGCATCCAAAGCTGCATCCCTGAGCGGGACCAGATGGAACATCCAAAGCCTCATCCCTGAGCAGGATAAGATGGATCTCAACCAGCCCAGCATCCAAAGCCACATCCCTGAGTGGGACTGGACCAATCTTGACCAGCCCAGCATCCAAAGCCGCATCCCTGAGTGGGACTGGACCAATCTTGACCAGCCCAGCATCCAAAGCTGCATCCCTGAGCGGGACCAGATGGAACATCCAAAGCCTCATCCCTGAGCAGGATAAGATGGATCTCAACCAGCCCAGCATCCAAAGCCACATCCCTGAGTGGGACTGGACCAATCTTGACCAGCCCAGCATCCAAAGCCGCATCCCTGAGTGGGACTGGACCAATCTTGACCAGCCCAGCATCCAAAGCTGCATCCCTGAGCGGGACCAGATGGAACATCCAAAGCCGCATCCCTGAGCAGGATAAGATGGATCTCAATCAGCCCAGCATCCAAAGCCGCATCCCTGAGTGGGACTGGACCAATCTTGACCAGCCCAGCATCCAAAGCCGCATCCCTGAGTGGGACCGGACCGATCTTGACCAGCACAACATCCAAAGCTGCATCCCTGAGTGGGACCAGATGGAACATCCAAAGCCGCATCCCTGGGCAGGATCAGATGGATCTCAACCAGCCCAGCATCCAAAGCCACATCCCTGAGTGGGACTGGACCAATCTTGACCAGCCCAGCATCCAAAGCCGCATCCCTGAGTGGGACTGGACCAATCTTGACCAGCCCAGCATCCAAAGCTGCATCCCTGAGTGGGACCAGATGGAACATCCAAAGCCGCATCCCTGAGCAGGATAAGATGGATCTCAACCAGCCCAGCATCCAAAGCCACATCCCTGAGTGGGACTGGACCAATCTTGACCAGCCCAGCATCCAAAGCCGCATCCCTGAGTGGGACTGGACCAATCTTGACCAGCCCAGCATCCAAAGCTGCATCCCTGAGCGGGACCAGATGGAACATCCAAAGCCACATCCCTGAGCAGGATCAGATGGATCTCAACCAGCCCAGCATCCAAAGCCACATCCCTGAGTGGGACTGGACCAATCTTGACCAGCCCAGCATCCAAAGCCGCATCCCTGAGTGGGACTGGACCAATCTTGACCAGCCCAGCATCCAAAGCTGCATCCCTGAGTGGGACCAGATGGAACATCCAAAGCTACATCCCTGAGCAGGATCAGATGGATCTCAACCAGCCCAGCATCCAAAGCTGCATCCCTGAGCAGGACCGGACTGGTGGCAGATGCTTCTGCACATCCTGGAAGCATCCTCCTTCGCTGCAAATGGGAGCAGAAGCTTCCATGAGGATAAAAGGGAGCAAGACAGGGGACACAGGGTCCCAGGACAGACCTCCTGGCAGCCAGGATGCTCCAGAAGAGATGAAGTTGGAGAGGAAGAGGAGGGAACTGGCTCATCCCAACGATGACGCCGCCAGCACTGCCTGACCCTCCCTTTGCACATGCAGGAGATGGAAGCCCCAGCTCATCCAGAAGCTTCCAAGTAATTCCCAGCTTTCCCTGGCCATCCCCAGAAATCATCAAAGCTGCTTCGTTCGAATTAAGATTTCCCCAAGGGCCGCAACCTGCTTTGCCAATGTACAAACTGCTGGAAAAGGATTAAAAAACCAAAAAATAGTCATTTTTTCTTTCTTTCTTTTTTTTTTTTTTCTTTCCCCATGATAAGTGTTCCCGGTGGGAAGCCTTGATGCCTAGGAAATTTTGTGATCTGTGCACGAGGCGCCTTTTCCTTCTGCCCTGGCTCTTTCCGTACTTTGCAGGATAAAGGAGGAGGAAAACCAAAGGTTTTTTACCCTGCAAAGGATTTTCCTTTGCAAACTGGTGAGGCTGGGATGCTCCCACCCCCCAGCACAAGGGAGGGAAGGGGATTCCCGACCCATGGAGATGCTGAGGAGGGAGGAAGGGACTGTTGCTCCCAAAATAGCCTGGGGACCTCGAAACCTGCTGCCTTCTCCTCCAAAAAACCCCACCCCTGGACCACCAGCATCTACCAGCAAACCCCCAAGAGCAACCTGGTCCTGTTGAAGCCACAGGGTGGGGTGAGGGTGGTTCTGGGTGACCTCCCAAGGTCCCCCCCCAACCCAACCCATTCCAAACTTGAGGCTCAAACCCCACCTCGCACCTTTCCCTCCCACCCACCTCCCAGGAGGAGATAACGAAGCAGAACCTTCATCACCAACGTTGCTCCTGCCCGAATCCATCAACCGGGCAAACCCACCCACCAGCTCAACCATCCCAGCTGGATTCACCATGGAAGACCGTGACTTTTTAATTATTATTTTTTATTATTTTTTTTACCCCATCTATCTGTTCGTGGTTCCCATCCCGAGTTGAAAACACCCCTGAGAAATTAAGAAATTAAATTCACGCAAAACTCAAGGTCATGCTTTTGCCCCCACCCCTCCCCCCAAGGTCTCATCCTGCTGGAACCAGCACCCTCGTTCCCTGGAAGTCATAAAAACCCATCAGGTCAATTAATATGGAAATCTGTTCCCGCTTTGCCTCCCGTTCCAGCCTCCCATCCACCGTGTTGATGATTCCCGCGCCGTTGATGAATAGCCTGCCATAAATAGGCTCTGATTAATTGCGGCTGCACTCAGGAGGGCTGGAAATGCATCATTTTGCCGCGATGGATTGGGATAATGGTCATCATCTGCCTTTGAGTGCCATTCAACCGAGCCCTGGGAAGCCAGGTGCTTGGTTTTGAGCTTTTTTTTTAAAAAAAAAAAGTCGTGGCCGCGCATGTAGCTCCGGAGAAAGAGCTCGCTGCCGGCTAATTCCCGTTTTTTTCCTTATTGATCACCTCCAACAATGGGATGGAGGCAGAAGTAGATCCAGCATCCTACCTGGACCGTTGGGTTGAGGGATCTGGGATGCAGGAATGAATGAGACGGGCACCAAATTGCCTGGCGTGTGCCACCGGCACGCTTGGATCCACACCAGCACCTGGGCCAAATCCTGGGAAAAGCACGGCACCTTGTTCATAGCCAAGCTTTTGCCGCTGGAATCTCCAGCTGTGGACGTTTGGATACCCTCCAGCATCGCATCCACCTTCCTAGAGGGCTGTCCCAAGTTGCACTGAATAAAAAAAAAATAATTATATATATTATCTATATCTCATCTAGAGAGAAATAAATAGGATTATATATATGGGATGGATATTTTACATAGAAACCATCCATTTTTTCATAGAATAAACAGAATATCTATTTTTTTATATATTTACAGGCACATTTGGGTACATTGAGAAGATGCTGAGCGCCCCCCCCCCCCCCCCCCCCCCCCCCCCCCCCGCCCCAAGCCTGGGCAGGGCCCCACAGCTTTTGGCTGCGTGGATGCTGAGTTGCCATGGAAACCTTGGAGCCTTGGGATGCAGCTGAGCATCAGCGAGGGCTGCAGCCAAGGTGCCAAGGCAGGATGGGTGCAGGCGGGGGGTGCCCCTCCCCTCCAGAGGGACCCTGGCACCTTTGGTCACGGCCAGCCGGGGTGGGGGACACCCCCTCCCCAGGTTTATTTACTCGCTTCTCATTAAGGGGGCTGGAACTCCCCCAGTAGGAATTTTGTGGGATTTGCCTTCTGCCTTCCCAGGAAGCTGTGCCAGGACCCCAGGAAAATCCCGATGGCATCCGAGTGGGTGACAAGCCCCAGGGGGGCACCCACAGGGCTGAAACTCCCCGTGGGACACGGGGTGGGTGGATGGGTGGGGGGGGATGGAGACACAGGGAGGTGGGAAGGGATAACGGGGTATCAAGCTCTGGAAGCAAACGAGGTCTCAGCCGCTAAATCCCGTAAGGAAATGATGGCGAGACAGGATGGGAAGCCTGGGAAGGATGAGCAGCCACAGAGATGGGGGGCTGGGGGCAGGGACCAGCACCACAGCCCAAAGATCCTGAGCAGCTCAGCATCTCCCACGTATCAGGTACACCCAGTGCCTGGCGCATCCTGCCCAAGCCACCAGCACCGGGGCGACTCTGAGCCAAAACATCACTGGTGGTGGGCGTTGGGGCAGGAAAATGGGAGGAAAAGGGGAGGAAAAGGGGAAGGGGGATGGATTTCCCACCCCAGGACCAGCTGTGGATGCAAACAGCTCAGGATGATGCCCACATCCCAGAGCCAGCAGGTGGAAAGTCCCGCTCCCACCCTGCTCCCATCCTGCTCCCACAGCTTCCAGCATCCAGGTACTGGGAATCCAAGGAAGGAAATGCCAACCCCACCACGCTGGGGTTTCCGGAGGAAAAAAGTTCCCTCGTGTCTCAGAGACGAGGTGCAGAGGGTCGAAGGTTCCTCATTTATCTTGGTGGGGGGTCAGTGGGGTGAAGGCTCTGGGGGGCTCAGGGGCTTCTCCCTGCTCCAGCAGGGTGCCCAGCGTAATTAAGCAGCCAGGCTCATTAAGAGCCACCGGTGGAGCTAGGGTGGCTGAAAAAAAAAAAAAAATTAAAAAAAATTTAAAAAGTGTTCACCCCTTACTTCTGGTCTCTTCTCCATTTTTAAAAATAAAATTAAAAAAATAATAAATATGTAGCCCTTCTGGGCTCTCCTGCAATTTTTAAAAAATAAAAAAAAATTAAAAAAATTAACAATTTAAAAATGTTTAGCCCTTCTGGGCTCTTCTGTGATTTAAAAACAAAATTAAAAAATTAAAAAATATTCACCCCTAAGTTCTGCGCTGTCCTGCAACATAAAAAAAAAAATTACCCCCATTCCACAGCCCCCCCCAACCCCCCCACATCCCATTTCCTGGTTTCAGCTCCAGCCCTTCCACCTCCCGCCGGATTTCCCCCGGAAGAAGGATCCCCCACTCCGCGGACGGGCAGGAAATTTCCATCCCTGCCCAGAAAATAAAATAAAAAAATAAATAAAAAATAAAAATCATTCCCTCCCGGGGTGTTTGGAGGCAGCAGGTTTAATGAGCCACCTGAAAATCATAAACCCTGGCACTAATTAGCTCCGGGAAAAAGGAAATGGGCTCAGTTCCAGAAAAAGGGAAATGGGCTCAGTTCTGGGAAAAGGGAAACGGGCTCAGTTCCGGGAAAAGGGAAACGGGCTCAGCTCTGGCTCTGGATGCTCCATGGATCCCATCGCTCCCAGCAGCTCACTGAGGAAGCGAAACGCGCCAGGTGAGTGGTGATTAATCATTAATTAATGAAAAAAGAAGCAAAAAAGCCGCCAGGAAAAAAATTAAAATAATAATTAAAAAAACTCCTGAAAACTCGAAAAACTCTCCTCCATCCCAGTGCCTTCCTGCTCCATCCCAGTGCCTCCCCACTCCATCCCAGTTCCTCCCTGCTCCATCCCAGTTCCTCCCTGCTCCATCCCAGTGCCTCCCCACTCCATCCCAGTGCCTCCCCACTCCATCCCAGTGCCTTCTTGCTCCATCCCAGTGCGTCTCCTCCATCCCAGTGCTTTCCTGCTCCATCCCAGTGCCTCCCCTCCATCCCAGTGTCTTCCTGCTCCTTCCTAGTTCCTCCCCTCCACCCCAGTGCCTTCATGCTCCATCCCAGTCCCTCCTCACCCACCAGGGCACCCCCAGCCCCCCTTTCCAGCCTCCCTCCGCCTCAGCACCCACAAAGAGCCGGGGGGGGGGGGGGGGAGGGAGGGGTGCGAGGAAATGCGGGGGTCCCGCACCCCGATGCCTTTTGCTGCGGGCGAGGGGGTCTCCAGCAGCCCCCCTGCCCAGCCAGCACCGCTCTTGACCTTGCAGCTTGGCTTTGCACCCACGTCAGCACCCTCCGAGCCCAGCCGGGCTGAGGAAAAGGGGCTTTGTGCTAAATTGCAGGCAAAAAAAAAAAAAAAAAAAAAAAATTAAAATATGAAGTCCATCCCTGTTCTCTCCATCCCCTCTCCTAGCCAGGACCAGGCACAAACCATCGTTTCCCTCCCCCCAAACCCTCCAGGATGCCCCCGGGCAGGATGAGTCCCGCACCACAGCCCGGCCACTTCTTATGGAAGCTGGAAATGAATTAAAAATAATGAGCAGGAAAGTTCATTAAGGGAAAAGCTAAACGCTCCAGCCTCATCCTTGGATGCTGCCAGCAGCTCTGGCAGCGCCGCGCGCAGCCGGATCTGTGATGAAACTGGGGGGGGGGGAGGGGGGGTGGGGGGAAGGGGTGGGGGGAAACTCAGCAAATTAGATCCAGTTGATGATCTAATTAAGGTTGTGTTTGCAGAACTATGGGATGCACAAGCCAGTCCCTGGGCAGATGCCAGGCAGGGGCACAAAACGGCCCTGCAGGGAGGTGGTTTGTTTTGGATTTTTTTTTTTTTTGCGGGGGGTGGTTGGGGTTTCATCTTCTATAACAGCTCAAGAGCTACATCTAGAGGTCCAGGCACCATCCAAGCGGACACCCAGGAACCTCCCAAGGAGGGACATCGCTTTTTCCTGGGATATTTGGAAGCTGGGAGATGTTTTTCCTTTCACCCACGAGAGCTACGGGTGGTGGAAAAGCGGAGATAACGGATTTTTAATCTAGCGCTGGTCCCACCGGTGATGCTCCCAGGTGGGACCAGGTCCTGGAGATGCAGGTTCCATCCTCCTCCTCCTCCTCCTCCTCCTCCAACCTTTGCCTCCCCCAAAAGTCCTTCCGAGTAGGGTGAGCCATAAAAACCATCGGTGCCAGGAGGCTGGAAGCACCGATCGGAAAATACGGGATTAATTCAGCAATTTAGCTGGAATGTTAATGAAATGCAAAGTGACACGGGGGGGTGGCGTGATGGAGAAGTGGAGGGGGCTCTGGCGGACGCAAAGATGGGATCGTGCCAATGGGATTTTGCTGCGCTTGTGAGTTCCCTGGGGAGAAGGATCTGAAGGATCAAGAAATTCAGTAACGAGGATTAGATGGAGCCCGGAAAAATAATTGCGTTCCCCAGCCGAGCCACCGAGCGCTCCCTGGGTGGTTTCTTTTCTTTATATATATATATATTTTTTTTTATGGACAATTAGAAATGGCAGTGTTAAATAAAGCCGCTCCTGTCTGTCCATGTGCCCTTCGGGATACCAGTTCCGAAAGCCTGGAGAACACAAATCCCAGGGAAGGCTGTGGGAAAACTCATGGATGCTCCCGGGGTGCACGGGGACACCAGCCCAGCCCCGTGGGCAAGGGCCCGGCAGCCATTTATCCGAAGGGAAAGAGACCCCCACCCCGAGCTCCCCCGGCATGGATGGGACCCAGGGGTGCTGATTTGGGTGCTGCTGCTTTGGTGGTGGAGACCCCGCTCTTCCCAGGACCCTCAGCCCCACAACTGCTGCTTCCCCATCGGCTCCCGCTCTTGGGACTGACGGATACTTCCCTGATGGGTACTTCCTGATGGATACTTCCCTGATGGGTACTTCCCTGATGGGTACTTCCTGATGGGTACTTCCCTGATGGGTGCTTCCCTGATGGGTACTTCCCTGATGGGTACTTCCTGATGGATACTTCCCTGATGGGTGCTTCCCTGATGGGTGCTTCCCTGATGGGTACTTCCCTGACAGGTACATCCCTGACGGATACTTCCCTGATGGACACTTCCTGATGGGTACTTCCCTGATGGGTACTTCCTGATGGCTACTTCCCTGATGGGTGCTTCCCTGATGGGTACTTCCTGATGGGTACTTCCCTGATGGGTACTTCCTGATGGATACTTCCCTGATAGGTACTTCCCTGATGAATACTTCCCTGATGGGTACTTCCCTGATGGGTACTTCCCTGATGGATACTTCCCTGACGGACACTTCCTGATGGGTACTTTCTGATGGATACTTCCCTGATGGGTACTTCCCTGACGGATACTTCCCTGATGGACACTTCCTGATGGGTACTTCCCTGATGGGTACTTCCTGATGGACACTTCCCTGATGGGTACTTCCCTGGATACTTCTGTGATGGGTACTTCCCTGATGGATACTCCCCACCATCCCAGTGCCCCCCCCACTCCATCCCAGTGCCTCCCCACTCCATCCCAGTGCCTTCCTGCTCCATCCCAGTGCCTCCCTTCTCTCTTGACGGTGTTTTTCCAGGAAACACAAGTTCTGCAGCGCCTTTGTGAGCAGGACCACATCAGGACTGAACCCCTCGGTCACATCTCCCTTCCCCCCAGCACCCCTGGACCCTCATCCCAACCCAACGCTCTGTTTAACCCCATCCCAACTTCGGTTTATTCACCAGGATATTGCCCGCTGCTCCACGGTGTGCCCAGGAAAGGGTTTTTTTCCCCTGAAAAAAAAAAATAAAATTATTTCTTCTGGTTTTGTTTTTTTTTCCCCTGAAAAAAAAAAAATATTATTTCTTTCAGGGTGGGAATGTCCACCGTGAGCATCCCCCGTGTCCCAAGGACTGATCCTTCCAGGCGGGATTCACCGCAGCTCCTAAAGCCGTGCGGATGAGCTTCCCTGTCTCTCCTAGACCCACTTCCCCCAGGATAAACCTTTCCCTCGGTGAGAGAGGTGCGTTTTTCCTGGAAGTCCGACACGGCTCCCAATTCCCTTCCCAAGCTCCTTCCCAGGGCTGGAAGCTGCTGCGTCACCAGCTGGAGGACAGATCCGGAGCTCCTCAGCTCCGCTTTGATAACGGCGCTTGACAGTGATGGATGCCACCTCCCGCGGCGCGGCGAGAGCCACCGGCACGGGGTGGAAAATCATTCCTGAGCCCGGTTTTGGGGTGGGGGGACAAGCACGGGGTCCGTCCCCCCTTCCCCACCTGTCTCTCACCTTCAGCATCCTCCTGGTGGGCTGAGGGAGCTGGGGAAAAGCATCCCCCCCCCTCCCCCCGCGCCAGCCCTGCCTCCAAGCTGGCTCCTGATTTCCCGGGATACGACAAGCTTCTTCCTCAGGCTCTGGAAAGAAACCAGAAGAAATTCCTTAAATGATCCTTCCGGAAAAGTGAAGGTTTCAAACACGATCCCGTCGGAAGCGGTTACTGTCAGTGTCACCACGCTGGTGACAGGTCCAAGGGTTGACACGCGGCTGGAGCATCCAGCCAAGGTCTTCCCGCGGGAACGGGGATGTGCTGCTCCATGACTTATCCTGGGAAAAAAATCGCCGTCCAGGCCGTCCATCCGTCGCTGAATCGGGATACAGGACCAGCGAGCGCAGCAACCAGCGGCTGCTCCCTCGGGAAAAGGCAGGAGAGCAGCTCCGAGCACAGGATCCCCTACGGGAACCAGGATGCTGCGCCTCTTCTCCCAGCGTGGCCGAACCCAAATTTTGGGATAACCCATCCCCAAATTGCAGAGCAGCTCCCACCCTCCCCGCGCACCCGCTCGCTCCTTCTCCCAGGTCTCGAAGCCCCAGCCGCCGCTCAGCACTGCAGGATAGTTCCCCTGGGTGTGACGCCGGGCTGGCTTCACCCCAACGCTGGAACCGAAGAGCCACCAAGTCTATTTACTACGTAGATCCCACCTCGAGTAACGCCGGAGTAGCCTCAGGGTATTTATTCTTCCCTGGGTGGCTGCTCGGAGCCCACCGGACGGCGCAGAGCTCCCCCAGCTCTTAGTAATAATACACCCTTGTTACACCGTAGTAATAATAATAATAATAAATTAGCCATAATAAATACCATAATAATAAAGAATCAGCCATAATAATAATAATAATAATCAGCCATAATAAATACCATAATAATAATAAATCAGCCATAATAAATACCATAATAATAAAAAATCAGCCAAAATAAAGACCCTAAACACCCCCAACCATCACCAAGCACTTTATTTACCTCCGCTCCCGCTTTCATCACACCACCCACTTATTTGAGAGTTTTTCTCTTTTTCAGGTTCTCACCCGCTTTGTCACCCTGAGCTGGATGTTTGGTTTTTTTTTTTAATTAATATTATTTTTTTTAAATCGATGTGTAGCTACGGAAACCAACTTTGATCTGCTGCGCGGGAGCTTTCCATCTCCCCGACAAAAAGCAGAACGGCGAGGGATATTCGGAGGTTTGGGTTTGATGGTCCAGTAATTGGAGGGAGGAGGCAGGAGATGGTGCCTTTTTCCAGCTCTAAAATGGCAGATTTTAGCAAAAAAAAACCAACAACCAAACCCCACAACAAACAAAGAAAACCCACCGCCACGCTCCCTATAACGGCCAATTTCACACCAGAAAAGGAACACTTAAATTCACAGAACGCGGGAGAGGTAGGAAACAGTTCCTAAACCGCGCTAGAAGCACCGGGTTTTAAAATGAACCTTTAAAAATCAACATTTCAAGATGAACCTTTAAAAATTTAAAAATGAAAAAAAACAAAACAAAACAAAAAAAACCCCCAATCCACCAGGATTTAAGCAGTTCTTAGGAAATCCAACGTTGATTTGATGCAAAGCAGAACGCAGTGACAAAAAAGGGGGATAAAAGATATCGGCTTCTAGCGTCAGAAAAACTTTTCCAAATTGGTCTTCGGCCACATTTCCATTTTAAGACTTAAAAAGAAAAAAAAAACAAAAAAACCCACAGAAACAAGAGCCAGCTCAGCACATATTGCAGAGGTTTGGTTTTTTTTTTTTTTGTTCTCATAGAAGCCACAAGATCTCTACAGGCAAAGGAGGAGAAATAATCAATACCAGAGCTCTTGAAATGTTTAATTGGAGAGGGTTTTATTTTCTGCGTAAGAGAGCTGGAACTATACAGCTGGTTTGCATTGGACCGAAGCTGGGATATTTTTTATTTTTAAATTTTTTTTAATTCCCCCCCCCATTTTTATTTCGCTAAACAGAAGCAACGCAGCGTAACTGGAAAACAACGCCTTACAGTGTTTAAACCACAAGTGGGATTCAAGAGGAGCCGGAGGAAAAAAAAAAAACCAAAAAACCAAAACCCCAAAAAACCACCCCACCCCCCCCCAAAACCCAACAGCTTTCTAGCTAAAAAGAAAAAAAAAAAAATCCAAGATAATGTCCGTCCTACAGAATGGCATCCTAAATAATAAAAAAAAAATAAAATTACAGAGCGACTCCAGGCTGTGGAAGCACAGAGCATCCTATGTACCGCTACAGAGTTGGGGCTGGCTACGGACCTGCCTGTGGTGGCAACCAGTGGCCAGGAACTCTTCTTTGTCATCAGACCCCCCTCCCTCCCTCAAAAAAAAAAAAAAAAAAAAGGCATCTTCAAGTTTTTCCAAGAGTTGAAAGCGATGGCAGGAGCAGAGGGAGCTGCCGGTGCCACCGTGGGGAAGGGATGGAGGGATGGGAGAAGGGAAGTTGAAGGGAAGCTACGGACGGACGAGCTGGCTCCTTGTTTGCTACCCGCCGGGTTTAATTGGTTTTTAATTAACGGGTTGGTTAACCCACCCAGAGCGGAGCGAAATGGCGTTGGGGCTGGTTCCAAAAAATAAAAATAAAAATAAAAATAAAAATAAAAATAAAAATAAAAAAAAGGCGGAAAGAAACATGCAGAGGGGTTGGGGTGTTCGTTCCGTCCCAGCACCCACCGTTTGCACGTCGCGGCAATAAATAACTGGGGGGTGGGGGGGGGGGGGTGGGGAGGGGGGAAGCACTGAAGTGTGTGACCTTTAGCATCCACCATCCCTCTGCTTAAGGAGACACGGCAACAGGACACGAGCGGCTGTGGCATCCCCCCCCCAAAAAAAAATGTTGGGTTTAAACATTCCCTCTGCTGATGAAAGACGCTACTGGCTTTATTTTGGGTGGGGGTCTCACCCTGGGCTGACCATGCACCTCGGCGGGGGGGGCAAAACACAGGGGCAGGTGCCACAGAAGACACTGAGATATGAAATAAGCTTTTTTTTTTTTTTTTTTTTTTTCTTAAACTGGAGATGAAGTTCATTTGGGAGAGTGCAGGGTTGGAGTAGGTTTTGTTTTTGTGGTTGGCTTTTTTTTTTTTTTTTTCCCCATTGTTGGTTTGGTTGTTTTTTTTTTCGTTGTCGTTTTATTTATTTTTTTCTCTCCTTTCTTCCCCTCGCCCTTTTCCTTCCGACGGGTCACCAAGGCACTTCACTCCGTGCGTAGGATGATGTGGATCCCTGATTCTGTGAACACGGGGCCGCTCATCTCGCCAGCCCTCAGCGCAAACGAAGCATCTTCGAAAGGTTTCTGCATCTGACCTGCGGAGAGCAGACACCACAAAGGTTAATTAAGCCCCGGCAACAAACGCAACATCTTCCTAAACAAGCAAACCTCCAAAAAAGCTCCCAGGCAAACCACAAAGTCACCAATTAATAATTTGCAGGTTTGTTTTCAGCTGCTGCCCGAAGATGATGCAAAATGACGCGTTCGCGTACGCAGAATTTTTTTTTTTCTTTTTTCAACAGGGTTGGGTTTTGTTTTTTTTTTTTTTTTTTCGGATCCTAGACACAACTGCAGGGAGGAAAGATACTCGGAGAGCCGTGGACCCAAAAGGAAGAGAAAAAAAATCTGTTTTGCAGACTCACTGGCACAAGTGGAGGTCAGTCTTGCAGCCGGGAACGGAACCGATGTTCGTTACAAGTGGCGCTAAATAATTGACAAGGCACACAGGGATCATGGCATCACCTAAATAAAAAATTGCTTTTCCGGGGGCTCCAGTCTGCCAGCCACAGAATTCCAGGAGATTTGAGTAATCCAGGCTGGGGAAAGCTGGAGGTGCTGGGAGGAGGGACCCCCCCCACCCCACCCCCCGGGGGAGATTCACCAGTGGAACCCCCCGCGGCTCGGCAGGGTGGGGGGAAGGAGCGAGCAGAGTGAGGGGCTCAGCCAAAAAATTCAAGCCCAGAGGAAAGACAGCAGCCGGCTACGGGGTGGGGGGGTCCAAGGGGGGGCACTAATTTCCCCCGTGACACAAGTCAGACCAGAGAAACTGCCCCCCCCCCCCCCAAAAAAAAAACCAAACCACAAACAAACGAGGTTTTACTGATGCCAACAGGTCCAGGTCTCACCGGGGGGGCTCTCAGCAAAAGCTTCAGCAGCAGGATGAGACGCAAAGTGCCCCCCCCAGGACGGAGGGGACCTGACAGTGCCCCCCCCCAGCACAGAGGGGACCCTTCCTCCCTGCCAGCAAAGGCTGGGGGGTCACAGTGCCCCCCCCCCCAGCACAGAGGAGACCCTTCCTCCCTGCCAGCAAAGGCTGGGGGGTGACAGTGCCTCCCCCCCCACCCCAGGGGGGACCTGACAGTGCCCCCCCACACCCAGCATGGAGGGGACCTGACAGTGGCCCCCCCCCAGCACAGAGGGGACCCTTCCTCCCTGCCAATGAAGGCTGGGGGGGGTCACAGTGCCCGCCCTCCAGCACAGAGGGGACCTGACAGTGCCCCCCCCCCCGCCCCCAGCACAGAGGAGACCCTTCCTCCCTGCCAGCAAAGGCTGGGGGGTGACAGTGCCCCCCCAGCACAGAGGGGACCTGACAGTGCCCCCCCCCCCCCCCAGCACAGAGGAGACCCTTCCTCCCTGCCAGTGAAGGCTGGGGGGTCACAGTGCCCCCCCCCCCCCCAGCACAGAGGGGACCTTTCCTCCCTGCCAGCGAAGGCTGGGGGGTGACAGTGCCCCCCCACCACAGCCAGATGCCAATCTCTTTGCAAATTAAAGCTTCCCGCCCCCCCCCCCCCCCCCCCCCCCCGAAGCCCGCACATCCCAGAGGCATCGCATCTAGCCCGGCAGCATCTCCAGAATTTATCTTTTTCTTTAGCACCTCCCTCCCTCCCTCCCTCCCTCCCTCCCTCTTCCTCTACCCAGGCCGTTAGATGCCGCAGAAGATGCTCGATTCCTCCCTTTCGGGATCAGTAATAGCTTCAGCTTGGCATTTTCCCCTTCCAAAATAAAAAAAATAAAATATGTTTTATCACCGGAGCGACCTGATGCATACGGCCTTCCAGAGTTTCGCTTCCCTCGTTTCAATTAATTGCGACAAGAGGCGGCTCACGAGCTCCAGTGACAAAGCCAGCGTCGTTCCCTCGAATTTTTGGGGGGGTTATTTTCCACTAGGACCTGAAACCTTTACATCAGACGAGGTACCAGCCCCCCCACTACACCACGGTGGTCTTCCTCAACCAGCCACCTGACTTAACGTTGAAGGGTTTGCAGAAGACAGATTGAAATGGTTTCATGGCTTCGCCTCCCAAGTAACCCGTCCTCCAAGTTCTAACAAATTACTTTTTTGGGTTGGTTTTTGTTTTTTTTTTTTTCTCTATTTATTTGGCTTCAAAAGAGGTAGAGAGGGGGTTGGACTGACAGCTCAGGGGGTTGGCCACCACGCATGGTTCCAATGCCATCTAGTGGAAACCACCTCTTGCAAAATTTCCTTACGTTTTGGTGCAGCCAGGAAAAAAAAAACAAAAAAACAAAAAAAAACCCCAAATCAATCTCTTCCCCTACGTCTCCGAAGAGCACGATGAGCTGAGCACCCGCCGAACCCAAACCAGCGGGCACAGCACCCTTGGATTAACGCTTCATTCCATAAAATCCATAAAATCTCGCCACCCCCGCCCGAGTGGATGTGTTTGAGGAAGCAACCGCTGCGACGCTTTGGGATACGGATGGGATCAACGAATCCAGCATTCCCTCTCCCCGGCAAGAACCTTCCTAGACCCTCTTCAAACAAAATACGCACGGACACCCTCGTCAGAAAAAGCTTTTGGGTTGTTTTCCTGAATATTGCAGCCGTACTTGGGCCGTTTGTATTTTCCTCCTAGCAGAAATTACGGCAAAGAGCATCCCTAAGACAAAGTTCAGTGCTACACTTCCCCATCCGAAAGATTTTTTTTTTTTTCCTCCCACACCAGCAAATCTCTTTCACGACGCAGCATCCACCGGCCTTTTGTTGTCGCTCCATCACTGCGCCCATCGAGAATCCCGTGTAACAAAACCTCTCACCGGCACCATTATCTCAGTGGGCTGCGACTTGATCTTATTTCCACAACTCATTAATCACTCGCCAATAAAAGCCGAATCATTTCTCCGCCGTGCCGCTAGCCAGGCTTAGCCGCTTCCTCCTGATTCAGCGCTCATTATGCTGCGCCACCGGATTTCCAATCAGCATAGCTGGAAAATCCTTTTTTTTTTTTTTTTTTCCCCAGCAGGAAAAGCCAATTTCACGAAGGGCGTTTGCACAACATCGCCTCTCAGCCTGGAATAATATTAATCATTGCATTCCTAATTGGTTTAACTTCCAGGCACCCAACGACATTTCCCGCACAGCGGGCTAACCTGGCATCTAAATCCATTTTTACCTTCGGTCCTACGTGATGAAGCATTATTAAACCCCCTTTCCCCCTGCCAGGAAGATCAGGATCGACCCCGTGCCCCCGATCCGGCGTCCACGCCGCCGGGCTGAGCTGGCCTTACCTCTCCCAAACGCACCCAGATCGCCTCCCGCTTTGGCCGAGCTGCAGTCGCTAAACTGGGAAGCCAGAGATTCAAAATCCTCTTCTCCCGATTTTATCTTCTGGATGTAGCCTGGAAAGAAGGGAAGAATTCAGGTGGGGGAAGGCAAAAAGGGGGGAACCCCCCTCCCCCCCCCTGCTCCCCAAAACCTACGCACACGGAACGAGGCTTTCAGACCCCCCCAAAACCAGAGCCAGAATTAAACGTCCATAACACCCCAAAAGTGCCTGTCTCAGGTTTTCTTCCAGCTTTGCACCGTAGTCCATTTCTATTTAAGTTTCTATTAAATAATAAATTCCTGTGCTTCGGGAGGGGGTAGTAGGCAGAATCAACTGGGTTGGTTTTTTTTTGTTTTTGTTTTTGTTTTTTTTTTTTTATCAGGCTCAAAAATAAGATGAGTTTTTGATTGCAGAAGAGCTCACCTCGCCAGAAGAATCCCCGAGGAGTGAACTATTTGTCAAGACAGCTTTTTAAAAGGTATTTTTTTAAAAACAAACAAAAAAAAAAAGTCGTAGTCTTCGCAGCTCCGCCTCCCTGTCCTGAACCCAGCAGATCCCCCCATCCCAAGCTCGTAAGAAGATAAGTTAAGAGAGAGATCATCTTTTCCAATCAACAGCTTGTTAAAATTATTATAGAGCCACTCATTACAGATGCTGAGGGCTCTCGGGGCTGGGCAAAGCACAAGCGCCCCCGACACATCCCTCGGTGCCGCCCGGCAGCTCGTCACGGACCCTCGAGACCAGAAAATCCCGCAAAGCTCCACGCGCCTCCCCAGACTCCGGCTCCTTCGTTAAGAGGAGCGGGCTCACGAATTGAAATCCCAAGCCAGCACGGGTCCGACTCGCTGCCACCCCCCACCAAAATGCAATTTAGCACCGGTTGCAAGAAACGTTCCCGCAGGAGGACGGCTGCGTAAAGCCAGACAAACTTAATTCTCTCTAGAAACCCTTTGAATTTTCAACCCCCTCTTTCCAGAAAACCTCCCGTCACCTTTTGAAAGAATCTCTAAGGCCTGGCTTCCATTTTAGACCTAAGCAGCCTCCCACCTTCAAAGAGAAACACCGAGAAGCGACCGATGAATGGGAAAAAAAAAAGAGAAAAGAAATGCAGTTTCCCCCTCTCAAAGCTGTTCTGTTTCTTTTTTTTTTGGTTTTTTGATCACCAAGCTTCCTATTTCAGGTCGGTCCCGCGCAAGCCCTGTAGCCTGCATGTATAAAGAGCCTGCACTTTGCTAGATAAGCCTCTAAAAATAATAAATATATATATATATATAATACCTAAAATTGGGCTGAGCATGGTTTATTCCAGCCGCAAGTGAGGGTCAGGCATGTTAACCCCAGAGCTAGGCGTTATTATTTGGAGGCACGCTCCCACAAAAAAGGAGAGGGCGGTTTACGATGCAAAAAGATGAGGAAATAAGGATTTTTCCAGCTCGTTTTAAAGGCTAGGGAATTTTATCCAGCGGAGGAAATATCTGCAAGGGCTGAGAGCAGGTAAGGAAATCATTCTGTAACGAGCGGAGCGGAGGTTGACGTGTCCAGCAGCAAGTGAAAAAGCCGTTTTTTAATTCACTCCTGTGTCGCAGTTTCACGCTAACAAGACAAAACTAAGGGATTTTAAACCCTCCAGCCCATTTTTCCTCCCCAACTCAGTCTTCTCTTTCTGCCACTAGCCTCAACCTTTGGAATCCAGCAAGGTGTTCAGGACGGCTGGGTTTGCTTTTCCAGCTGGACAGACCAAAAGGAAAAAAAAAAAAAAAATGGGAAAAGGAGATTGATTAGCTCTTGTCCTAGATTTTTTTTTTTTTTTTTTTTAAGCAGGCGCCCTGAATGTAACTTTCTACAGCTTTTGAATTATCTTAATACCTTAATAACCTGCTCCAACAGAAAACACCAGCGCTCAGCACCAAGTGAGATTATAACGCGCGCGGATCCTACCTGCTGCTTAGATGCACGCGTGGAGGCGGAAAAAGTCTACCGTGCAAGTCCAAAACTTTACAAAACTTAAGACAATGGCTATTTATCCTGCATTAAAAAGAGAAAAAAGGATTCTTAATCTGGGTGGAAGACAGTTTTAGGAAAGAAACCGGTACCAGTTCATCCTCTTAAACTAAGCTGCTTGAGCACCAACACTCTACTTGCTGACACAACGGAGTTTATCCTAAAAATACCTATTTGCAGCACCACAGATACGTATCTAACTGCGCAGAGCTGCAAGCACCCGTCAAACAGCGCTCCCAGAAGCATCAGGAATTACAGCTTTATGATACGTCCTGATGTTAAAGTAATAAAGGATCCAAATTTAAGGATCAGAGCGTTGATGTTTATATCCCAAACCGGTCACGTCGGCACTTTCCGAGGAGTCAAGAGGGTTTCGTAAGCTTGTAGAGGAAACCAGCTACGCCTTGAAGTAGAATTTAGTTATTAAAACTTCCTAATTTTATGCCAGCGAGCAGCCTGAGAGCAAAATCCGCCTGTCAGCTACGGGAAGGTTTTCCTGGAGGAAGCCTAAGGCTTTTTTTAAAGCCGAGGAAGTTGTTTCAAAGCACCTCTACCAGAAGAAGACACCTTGTTTCTAACCTTTGGCTCCGTCAAGCGGGGTTAACAAGACTTTTCCCCAAATGATCTTGGCTGTTTGGAATAAATTACACAGATTAGTGTAAAAAAACAAAAACAAAAACCCAACAAACCACTGTCTGGGTTTTAATAAAGTATCCCTAAAAACCTCCAGGGCTAAGTGAAACCAAATCATGGGATATCAGCGCAAAAAAAAAAAAAAAAAAAAGAATGGCAACGGATGGTGCTGAAATGGGGAGCGCTGGGGAAGAGCAGCATCCAAGGGATGGCACTTTGGGATGAATCCTGACCGATTTTGCAACAAGAAACGGAGTGAAGCTAATGGCACACGTGAGTAACGAGCTGGAGCCGGGGGGGGGGGGGGAAGCACCGTCGCCAGGAGGATCAGAATATTAAACGTGACCCCAAGGACCCGGCGAGATCCAACGACACCAAGTGAACTCACGCACCTATTTACAAACACACACACACAAAAAAAAAACAACCAAAAAAACCCCGAATAAACCTGCTGTCTGCAGAGAGGCTCGATCAGAAAGAGGAGGACGTCAAAAGGGAATGACAAAGCACTCCAAAACAGGCAGTGTGACTTTAAAAAAGTGAGAAACTCCTGGTATCTTCAGCAGAGAGAAAGGCAGGAGTAAATGCCCCAGTAGAAGGCACAGCCAAGAGCTCAGCTGGAATATTGCACAGCACGATGAACCCACGCTCGAGAAAAATTAATTGAAACTGAAGTGCAAAGGAGGGCTAAGAGCAGAAATGGCAGAAGGGATGACCTACATTCCCAGAAACTAAAAGCCTGGTTGGCTCAGCGTGCAAAACCAGGCTGGTTAAGAGCAGGGTTCTCTAAATCCACTCGGAGGTCAGCACGGGGAGGGAATTAATTAAGAGTAATTAAACACCACCAATGCAAGAAACAACGGATAGAAACCGATCAGACGCAGGGTTTAGCTGGGAAGCAGGCTTTTCTACACGTCAGGGCAGGATACCCCCAGCTGCCCCCCGATGAAGCGGGCAGAGGGGACTAGGAGGTTTTCCTGCCGTGAATACCAGGGTCAGGCTCAGCTCTGGAATTTCTTCCCAATCCCGCATTCCCTGCGATGTTACCGCCGGTTGGAAAAGCACCCCCAGCGCTCCAGCTCCCAGCGGGAGGGTGAACCCCCGTTTCATCCTCCGCTGCGACTCCCTGAACGGCTTCCAAACCACCCAACTGGAATATCTGACATCGAGTCAAGTTCACCTCCCGAAAACATTTATCTTCAGGATCATCCCCTTTTCCCCTGGGAACAAAGAATTCCTTCCTCTCATTTCTTTCTCGGGTTTTTATTCGTGTATAAACGCCCCAGCTAGATTCGGAGGGAGATCTCAACCGTTATCCCATCTCCAAACCAAACATGCCAAAAAAAGGAGACCTACTTAGGCAATTCCACGCTATAATTCCATTCCCCAGGTACGGTACATCTGTTCAGGGAAGTTCGCCGACGCCTGATTGGCAGGAGCCGCGGCCGAGCCAAGCCACCCATCCTCCCGGGAAGTTTCAGCTGCTCTAGAAACAATCATTTTCAAGAAGCCACCAGAAAATAATTCATCGTCACCTGATGGTCCCTGTGACCTTCCCAGGAATAAAGTTCATTGGGGACAAACGCGGAGAGGACAGGGGTTAAGGGTTGGGTTGTTCTGACAGTGGCATTCCCGTTCCAAAAATTAATTCTCTTTACCAACAACACAAGCGGGGCGTTTACACGAAGGAAATTTTAATCACGACTCCTTCTTCTTCGGACCCCACAGACGGATTATGGAACAAGGGTTATTTGATAGCGAGAAGGCTCGGAAGCTGCCAAGCTTAACCTCATCCTTCCAAAAAGGGAAAGTTTAAATCGTTTCTTTCCCTCGCCCTGCCACGGAGCACCCAAACCAAGTAAGAACGATGACGACTGTTGAGCCCAAATAACATTATTTAGGCTTCTAAAAATAACCAATTTAGGTAATATCTCCGTATCAAAAAGCCTACCCGGTCACAAGCTCCCGGAACACCTCTTTTAGAGAGAAAAAAAGACAACTTTCCCTTCTAAAAATAGAAATTACCCCCTCTTACAAAGATTCACCAACGCCACGCCAGCATCACACATCATTTAACCTCTGAGCCGTAGAACGCTCTGTGCTCGCCTTTCAGTTGAACGTCACTGCAAGAGACGGCTCTAGAATACTTTTTATTCTTAAAAGAATAATTAAAAAAAAATAGGAAGAAGGAGAAGACAGAAAGAACGTGCAGCTCGGCTGAAATATTGCAATCTTTTTATCTTCACACCAGCCTCAACTCCCTTGGCACACACACACATCTCCACGCTAGGCGTGCATCCCACTTCACCTCCTCTGGTCACACTTTTCCAGCCACCCTCACCTGAAGGAGACAATTCCCCCCCCCCAAAAAAAAAATAAAAAGAATAAAATATTCCCATCTGTGCCAGTTCATTTCATCTCCCCTTCCAAAAGGTGGTGAGCAGATACCACCTGCTGGTCACCGCCTGGGTGCTTTGCTTTACTGAGCAAAATTTCCCCTCCCAGGGGTGGCAAGTAAGAAAATCTTTAAATTAATTGTTGATTAGGACTAATGATAGCCAAAACACCCTCGCTACCTTCTCTCCCTCATGGCTGGAGCCGTAAAAGATACACCAGACACAGTACTGCGGTACCTGCGCGCCCGCAGCGCGCCAGCTAGCCTCGGCGTCCTTGCCGCCAGAAAAAAAACCACAGCTGCCCACTAAAGGAGCACGGTCTCGGTTTCAATTAATCACCGGCACTAATTGAAACCTCACCTTAAGCCCTCAAATTCCTTATGCTAAAAGGGAAAAGCCGGGAGTAACAGCTGGGCTTCGAACTTGCCACGCTAAGAGCAAAACCTCAACGCTGAAGAAACACGACATCAATTCAATTCTACGGCCAGAGTTGCAAGGAAAAAAAAAAATAAACTAAAATAATCGAGGCTGCCGAAATTAACGCCGCCTATGATTGCGGAAGGCACGCAGCGCGCTCACTCCTAGACCAGACCACAAACCAGAACGCTTTGGGAATTTGGGAAAAACCCGTCGGATCACCCGTACAGCCCTGTGCAGGGTTGATTGCCTCCTACAAGCAACTTGATTTCAAGCAGAGGTTAATTAGAACTTACTCTAAGTTGCTATTAGGGCAAGGGGTCAAGTGGCATTAAATAAACAGCAATGTTTAAAGAACATCTGGTTTATCTTTCAAGAAGTTTATTTTTAATAGAAAAATACACATTTACACAGAAAATACAAACAAACCTCTGAAATAACATTTAAAAAAAAAAAAAAAAACACAGAGGGGAAGACATTTGGGCCGGGACCTATCTTTATGCCATCGAATCATACAGTAAAATTGTTTCTCCGGGTGGGCTGAGCCACACAAAAGTCCACGTTCAAACCATTTGGCTTGAAAAAAACCCTTTGCTACAGCAAGTTCACGACTCAACCACTCATCTCGGGGTTCAATTCTAGCCCGAAAACAACTTTTCCCCTTCCAACAGTATCATATTCTCTCTCTTTCTCCTGCCAGTATCATATTCTCTCTCTTTCTCCTGCATTTACTTGCCATTTATAAGCTCCAGTGCCTCATCTTTGGTCCGTGTGATCTTTTCCTGTCTCCACGACGAGGGTCTTCTGGACTGGTTGTGTTTCACCAAGAGATGCGAACACCGCACTTTGCTGGGCTCCCCCTGGCCGTTCTTCCCGCTGCCGCTGGGCCGTTCCCACTGGCTGGCATTTGTGATGTGGTTGAAGTAATAAACACGGCCTGTGGACAGAGGGGGGGGGGGGGCTGGGGTTAAAAAAAAAAGCTCCTGGCAGACCCCCAGCATCACCTCCTCGACCCCCGGCGTCGCCTCATCGCCTCCTTGACCCCCAGTGTTGCCTCACCGGACGCCAGCATCACCTCCTCGACCCCTGGCGTCGTGTTCCTGACCCCCAGTGTCACCTCCTCGACCCCCAGTGTTGCCTCATCGGACCCCAGCATCACCTCCTCGACCCCCGGTGTCATGTTCCTGGCCCCCAGCATCGCCTCCTTGGACCCCAGCGTCGCCTTCCTGACCCCCAGCGTCCCCTCCTCGACCCCAAAGGCATGGAAGACTGGATTTCTGCGAGTGCTTGGCCACATCCACGCCACCAGCTCAAACACCCAAGGTGGGAGAGAAGCCTTTACAACTTCACGTAATTCCCAACGCGAGCGTTTCCGTCGGGAAGCGCCTTTAATCAAAGCAGCAGCCCCACGCAGAAGCAGGCTCCAGCTGCCTTTCCAACTCACGCGGCTCGCCTGGATTAGCGACAAAACACCCACTGACACAGCCAGAAACCACCAACACCCCCAGGCAGCACCCTGCCGCTGCCAGGAGGGTGGGCAGCGCTGGGTTTCTGGCTGAGGGACAAGACCCTGTTTCTCTCGTGTCCTGTTTACAAGGGGGAAGCAGCACAGAGCCTCTCCGTTAAGCGCATCCCGCAGCAAACGTGGCTACTGGCAGCAAAGATCACATCTTTGTACGGCACAGACCTTCCTTCCAAAAACCCCCTTTTTTTTTCTACCAGAAAAGAAGACCTTCCTGCACAAGAGATCTGCATTTTCTCCAGGTAGTGGAAAACGAAGCTCCTGTGGAGTCCCCTCTCAACACATTCAGCGTTAGAGCTGGGTAATTCTGCCGTTCTAAGGCCTTGCAGCGCTCAGAGCCGCGCATGCATTTACCTGCTATAACTCACAGCACGGACCGAGGTGATTTCTGCTTCCTTCTTAGGGAATCCTTCAGCCCAAAGCTCTCCGCTGAATGTTGGGAGCGGAGCAGGCTCAGGTAAAAAGCCAAAGCAGGGTGAGGGGCTGCAACAGCCCAGCTGGGCGGGGGGAAGCAAAGGGCCCATGTCCCAGCTGCGATTCCAGCCAAGAGCCTGGACCTAACACCGGACGGCCACGGCTCCAGGATGCTTCAGGTGAGCTGGTTCTGACAAAGAAGGGCCCTCACAGACTCCTCTACCCCGCCAGCCTCACGGCGTCCCCTCAGGCGAGCGAGAGGAACAGCCCAGCTAGAGAACGCGGCCTCCCAGGAACCTTTCGAGCCTGGAAGAGGAGACCAGACCCCGCTGGAAGGCCCAGCCCCCCCCTACCACACAACGAGCGCCCCCCCTGCCCCCAGCAGCCGCTCCGCCCCCCGGCCAAGGCCCACGACGCCCTCAGGCACAGCAGCCCCGCAGCCCAACCCCCACAGCCATCCCCACCCCCAGTGCGGCTCCCCACCCCCCTCCGAGGCCCAGGCCGGGCCCACCAGGCCGCACCCCGACCTGGGCCCAACCCCGGGCCCCCAAGAAGACGCAGCACCGCGGGGGCGGCCACCCCCCAGCCCCTCCCGGTGGCCGCTGCTCGTACCGGAGCTGCGGCTCATGCGCTTCTCCCAGCCCGCGGGCAGCTTCTCCTCCTCCGCCATCTTCCCTCGGCTGCGCCTCCCGCACCGCCCGCGCCCGGCCCGGCCCCATTGGCGCGGGGAGGGGGCGGGGACGGCCCGCCCCTTCCCTATCCCCATTGGCCCAAGGGAAGGCAGCGCCCAACCTCCCCGCGCGGCCATTGGCGGAAGTGCCCGCCGTTCCGGCGGTCATTGGCTGCGGGCGGGAAGCCGCAGTGAGGCCGGAAGCGGGCCTGGGCACGTGACGCGGGAGAGGACGGTGGCCGCGGGGGGAACAAAAGGAGCAGGAACGCATTAGAGAAACAGCAACGCGCCGTTCCCGCGGCTCCCGGTGCCCCCGCCGAGCCACACAACAACGAGACTCGAGAGACACGTTTATTATAAACCACTTAAACACTCCAGGGCAGCTACAGCAGGTTTAGAGCCTCAACATGGCTCCAGCTGAGGGGCGGGAAGGGGGGAAACGCAGATTGGTGGGGGAGGGGGTGGGTCCCACGGAGGAGCGAGCACCGGGGGGAACCGGGAGGGGATGGCAGCTGCTACTGGTAATAGAGCTCCAGGTTCATGCCATCATGGATCTCATCTAGCGGATGGAGTTAAGGAGAAAGACGTAGGTCGATGGGGTGGGGTGGGGTTGGGTTGGGGGGGGGCGGGGGGGGGGCAAAGCTGCAGGACACCCACCTCCCGCACCCCCCCATCCGGTAACACCGTAAAACACCCGCCCGCAGAAGGATACAGTCGCCCAGCGTGACGTGATCCTTGAAGATGGTGTACCTGCGGGGACAGAAAACAGCCCTCAGGCAGCCGGTACCAACCCCACCGCCCTGGGGATAGGGGGGCGATGGCCCCGGCTGCCTCAACCCCCCCACCCACCCACCCCCCGGCTGCCTCAACCCCCCCACCCCCCCACCCCCCGGCTGCCTCAACCCTCCCCCCGGCTCCACTCACCATTTCTTGAGCACGATCTTATCCCAGCGGGTGCCGGTCTGCGCCGCGATCAGCTTCTTCAGGTCGCGGATGGAATCCTCGGTGCTGGCGGGGCCGTTAAGGAAACGGGGGGAACCGGGAGGACCCTCACCCCCACCCCCCCAACCACCCCCTCCCCCGTTCCCGGGGATACTTGCATTTCACCCGCACTTTCTTGCCCAGACGATCGTTGCAGACGACTTCAATCATGGCTGCCTGAGGGATGAGACACCGGGGGTTAACGGGGGGGCGCAGGAAGGCACCGGGGGGGGTGTCGGTAAGGAAGGGGATTAAAGAAGGAGGTCCCAGCCCCTCCGAGCCCCCCCCGGGGCCTACCGAGCCCTGCGTCACTCCGCTACAGCCGCTACGCCGCCAGATCCGGAAGTTACCGGGAGCGAGGCCGGAAGCGGAAGTGACGCGTTTAAGGGCCGCCGCCTCGTGGGGAAGACGCGGCCAAGATGGCGGAGGCGGCGGCTGTGGAGGTGCCGGTGCTGCCCGACTTGGTGCTGCTGCAGGTCCTGGCGCTGCTGCCGCTGCGGGACCGGCTACGAGCGGCCAGGTAGGGCCCCCCCGCCCCGCACGGACCCCCCAGCCCCCCCGGGCCGGGCCCTGACCGGCATCCCCCGCCCCCCCGGGCCGGGCCGGGCCGGGCCCTGACCGACCCCCCCCCCCCGCAGGGTCTGTCGCCGGTGGCAGCAGCTGGTGCAGGACCCGATGGTCTGGAGATACGTGGATCTGAGCCCACACCGGGTACGGGCCGCCTGGCTGCAAGGGGGGGGGAGGGGTGTGATTTGGGGGAGAGTGGGGAGGGGGGTGGTTCGGGGGGGAAGGGGTGTGATTTGGGGGAGGGGGGGGGGTGGTTCGAGGGGGGAAGGGGTGCGATTTGGGGGAGAGTGGGGGGGGGGGGTGGTTTGGGGGGGGAGTCACCCCGCTGCGGGTGGGGGGCTGAGATGGGGGGTGAGGGGGTTACCCTACTGCGGGCAGGGGGCTGAGATCGGGGGGCGGGGTGGGCGCCCCGCTGCGGGCAGGGGGCTGGGAGCAGGGGGAGTCACCTCGCTGCTGGCAGAGGTGGTCCCCCCCTGCCCACCCCCTGGGATCAGGCCCTTTTCTTTCTCCCCCCAGCTGTGCTCCCACAGCCTGTGGCACCTTGTGCGGCGCCACCTCGGTGACAGCCTGCGCACGCTGCGGATGCGGGGCACCCTCTGCTCCGTCAGCAAGCGGCGGCTGCTCTCCCCGGCGCTGCTGGCTGCCCTGAGCAAGCGCTGCCCCCGGCTCCACCGGCTGTCCCTGGCTGAGACGGATCTCCGCCACGTCCCCTACGAGAGCATCCCCCTTTCCCTCACCGTGCTGGAGCTGAGCCGCTGCGAGATCCCCACCGCCTGGTTCCTCGCCTCTGCGGCGCCCCGGCTGCGGCACCTCATTGTCCACAACACCCCGGGTTTTTTCGATCACCACCTGCTCAACGTCTCCTCCCAGAACCGCCTGAAGACGCTCAGCCTTTGCGGCACCTACCGCCTCACCGATACAGGGATTCAGAAGGCGGCTCCGCACCTGGAGGAGCTGGAGCGCCTGGTGCTCCGTCACTGCAGCTTCGGCGATGCTGCCATCTCCTTCATCGTCCGCCACGCGAAACATCTCCGCTTCTTGGAGATGAGCGACACCGACTCCCTGACGGACGTGGGGCTGGCTTGTTTAGCCACGCTGCAGCACCTGCAGGCGCTGTGCCTCCACCTCTGCGATAAGATTTCTCCCGGCGCCGTTACTGCTTTGTGCCAAGCGCTGCCCCAGCTGAGGAACCTCAAATTAACCTTTGAAAAGGAAGAAATCGATAAAATTCGGGCAATTTTGCCCCACTGTAGTGTTTCACACGCTCCTTGACGCACAGTCTGAAGCAGCAGAGCATTTGCTGTTCCTTATTACATGTGAAGTTCTCCTTTTGGTGTAAAAAACTGTTTCTCTGGAAGCTGCTATATGTATTTTTGGGGCAAAATTTCTGTCCTTCTGCCCTTCGTATGAAATGGTTCCTCAGAAAGTTGGTTTGGGTAGGATTCCCCCCATTTTCTGTGCCTCAGGGGCCGGGGAGCACCTAGCTTTTGGGAACCCCACTGATGAAGTGACCAAAAACCAGCTGAGGTTACAAGTTTAACCTCTTTGCCTTCTCCTCTTCCCCCACCACTAAACGTTGGGGAGCTGCTTAATGAGCACGGAATTCCAGAATGCTGCTGGAAAAAACCAAAATCTGGCAGCCCAAACCCCAGACTCCCAGTTCATGTCTGACTGCGATCGCTTAACCGCCCTGCACCAAGGCGCCGCACTCTGCCGGGGAAGAAATAATTGTGCGACACGTTCCAGAGCTGTTCTTTTCTTGGAAAAGTGGAGGTGATCTGCCCGGCCAGCGAGCGTTTTCAAGTCCGGGATGTCACCTCGCTTCTACTGTCGTTCCAATTGAGTTCTTCAGGCTGCTCCTCAGAAAGGTTTTGGTTGTGGGGTGTCCTGAACGCCTGGCCTGGAGAGCCACATGTCCCTTGAGCTGGTGTTATCTCTGGATTTTACTGGGAGCAGCCACCTTTCCTCGTCACCTTTTATTGTCTGTGTTCTCCTTTTCCTCCCCACGATGTTGTAACCCCAGGTGACCGACACCACGGGCTGTGACGTGGCTGTTCTCAGGTTCTTGAGCCAAAGATGTTTTCATATCGTTGTATTTATTAAATAAAGATGCTTTTGATACACATTTTGTCATGCTGTGAGGTTTTAACTGAGCTAATGTTTTTTTTAAAAAAAAAAAATCAAGAGGTGGCTGGTGACACCGAGCGGTGTCTTTGGACGCTAACAGCGTCCTTCTCAGAAGCGCAGCGGATGGATTAATGTCTCAGCTGAGCTTTTTCCGGGCTCTGCCTCGATACAGCTGGTTTTCACCCCCCACCCCCCCCTGCCCTCCCTTCAGCTGCAGCTTGTGCAACAAGCCGTTGGCTTTCAGACAGACCTGGATGGCAGTGACCCCCCCTGTGATGAAATCCTCATCGCTGCGCGTCTCGTTAATGGCTGGTCTTTGCGCCCTGGCCTCCTTTCTGTTCCTACACACAATCTCAGCGTAGCTTTGGGGCAAATAAACAACGGTAAAAAACGCCCCAGCTCTGCTTTGGAAAACATCCCAAGGCTGCTGGCTTAATAAGTACGGCCACGTGTTTCTCCCAAGCCTAGAGATTTACGTGGGAGTAATTAGCGTTATTAAAACTTCAAGTGCTATCTGTCCCAGCACTCTAGGCTGGGAGAGCGAAGGTAAAGCAGCAGAAAGGAAAATTAAACCCAGTAAAAATCTGTCTTATCAGTCAAGGCTGCGGGAAGAACCTAAATGTTCTCGACGTTTGCAGTGGGACGCTTGCGAGCCCGGCGCCGCAAACGACCCAATTTAATATCTGAGGGTCCCAACGTACCACTTTTCCATCAGATCCGCGGAGCGCCTAATTGCTAACCGTGTGGAATAGCACACAACGGCAATTACAACTTCAGACGGCACGGAGCGAGCTTTTTCAGGTTTGGAAGCAGGAGGGGAGCTGTCAACATCGCTTGGCCACGGGCAAATTGTAGGAAGAAAGGGCTGGAAGGTTCTTCTTGAACCATCAGATGTGTTTCTGCCCTGGTGGAGCAGCGGCTCACCCTCCTCCCGCGTCTCCTGAAGCGCTTGGAGGGCTGGTTTAAACCCTTATTGCTTCTAATTTCCAAATTCAGCTGGTTTCCTACTGTTTATTTCATCTTTTTCTGACCTTTTACCTTGAACGATTCATCCCCAGCCCCACCTTACAGCCGTCTGTACATGCGTGGAGACGCCAGCTTTTAAAAATAGGGAAGAAAATTGGGCGCCAGCTAAATCCAAACGGCCCCTGGTGCCCTGTTGGGGCTGAGAGGAGCAAAAATCCACGGCCACCAAGGTGAAAGGAAAACCCAGCGAGGCCATACGCTTTCTGGGCGATGGATCACTGTGGGGAGCGACCCTTAATTGAGAAGCTGCTCCTGCACCTCCATCCCACGTGGATGCACATCCACACCGGCATTGCGTTGGACCCGGATCCGTTTATATTTTTTGGGAGCTAGCGCATCTGTTGGGGCGCCGCTTGCGCCTTCAGCTTTGGTTTCCAAACCCCAAATCATTTTTCCACCACAAAAATGTGGAGGAAACACCTTCAGAAACTTGAGAATTATTTTTTGTTGGGTTGTTTTTTTTTTTTTAATCCAAAGGGATGGGGAAAAGTGCAAACAAAAAAGGCACCTGGCTTAGCTGGAGGAAAAAAACAAACAGGGACAAACAAATTATTGGAAGTGGACACGATCCAAGCGGCTATTTTGAGAGGCCAAACCAATAGGACAGCTTGGTTCAATTATAACCTTTGGACTGACCATCCCTAGGGACAGTGGAAGTCCTCGATTACCAGAGATCCCGGCGCAAAAGCTGCTGTTTGCTTGGGGCTGAGCTGCATCCCCTTCCCGGGATGGACGAGGAACACCTTCACAACGATCTGCGTGTTTTTAAAGGTAACTCCAGCCACGCCGGCTTCAACCCGCCGCCTCCTCCGGTAGGAGGAACCGGGATAACGAGGCTGTGTCCTCCAGCGCGGTCTGGCTCCACCAAGACGTGGTTTCCGAGGGAGAGGAAGGTCCGTGCTCTCCTTCCTTCTCCTCTTAGGTCGGCTCTAACGCAGTTGCTTGGGGGGGGGGGATGGGGAAGCCCACCCCGAGGAGCTCATTGCTGCGGCTCGGAGGTCTTGGGTGGTGGGCGCTGATGGAGATGAAGGTCTGGTCATGGTGGTGGTGCCCCACCAGCAACACCTGAGAGGCTCCAACCTTGCAAGTGTCCTGGACCGGAGAGAAATGAGGCTTTTCCCGGAGCTTTCCCAAGTCAAGCTTCCCAAAGCCAGCAGCCCAGCACCCTGGCAAAGCTCCCAAGGGTCATCCTTGCCACCCCGGGGGGATTCCCATGGGTGTCCCCCCACCCCAGGAAGGGCACCTGAGGACAGCAAAGAGCCCCCCAGATCACTTGGAGAACAATTTCCCCTTGGAAAAGGGTCGCCAGACAGCTTGGGAGGCTTCCAAAAACGTGTCACAGCCCCTAACGCGTGGTGGGAGCTTGAAATTATTTTTATTTTATATGTCACCCGCCCTGCCCTTGAGCCGCGTGTCGCCGCCTGCGTTGGGGTGCCCTCAGCTCCCCAGGTGGATCTGAGCAGGAATTATCACTACAACCTCGGCTCCTGTAGCAAAGAGATAACGATTCTGGGTTATTTATTAACCCTTTGATAAACGGAACCAGAAGAGCTATGAAAAAATCCCAGTGATCCGTAGGGAAATTATGTGTCACATCTTTTTGGGGGGTTTGTTTGTTTGTTTGTTTGTTTTCTTTTCAAGACAGAAACTTCTTCCAGCAGAAGCTGAGATCCTTTTTCACCGTCTACTTGCTGCTGGCCCTCTCCTTCTTGCTGATCATCATCCTGTTCGCTGTGTCGCTCTCCAGAGGTACTGGGACATCGTTGAACTAATTAATTAGGCAGGTAGGAGGCTGATGAAGGCTAAGCGCCGTAGAGGACTTTACAGGTCCTAATTCCAGAGGAGCTCCCAGACTGTCCCACGGCGTGACCGCTGACGTCCGTGCCACCCTCTGGGGCTAATCTGAGCCAAGATTTTAAATTCCCAGGGATTTCTTTGCCCCGTAGGCTGCTGGAAAAGTAAATCCCGTCTTGATCCTTGGTGGGGTGAGGCGCTCGCAGGCGGTCGGCGTGCACGACCGATAATCTGGCATCTTTCCCTCTCTCTCCATAGTTTCAGCCATTTCTTCCAAACTGGATGAGGTGCGCCCGGAACAGAAACAGAATTTCTCCAGCAGGGATTCGCTCCGTAAGTCCTGGCTGCTTTTCCTCCCCTCTGATCTCCCTAAATAATTCCCGAAGCGTTCCCTAAATCATGTGCTTCGCTTTGCCAAGGTGGTGCGGCACATCCGTCCCCCACTGGATTTGCCACTGAGCCAGAAGCAACACATTTCTATTTTAGAAAGAACCAAATTTTCCTGGGAATAAGGAAAAAAAAAAACACCCGACCACCTTTTTTTGGGGGGGGTGCTAATTGCCACCTTCCCGGCAATCCAATATGCCGAGCTGCAGGACCGTGTGCCGCTGCGTCTGGACCAGTTTGGCACTGGAGCTCTGCTGGGAAAACTTTCTTGGTGGGATAAGCCCAGCTCAGCTCCGTGCCATCCCCCTGAATTCCCTCCCATCCTTCTTTCCCCAGTGTTTCCCTGCGGACCTGGATCCAGGGAATGGGAATACTTTGACGGAAAATGTTACTACTTCTCCCTAAGCAGAACAAGCTGGCACAAGGCGAAGGCTGCGTGCGAGGAGATGCACTCGCGGCTGGCTGTCATTGACAGCTACACCAAGCAGGTAAAAAAAATCCCAGCTCCAGGCAGGAAAGTTCCAGAATTCCCAAAATCCTGCTGTGCCTCCTTGGCTCCCCGTTGCCATCCTGAGCATCCCGGTAGCCGGGAGCTGGTCCTGTTATCCTTTGGATCAGCCAGCAGAGAGCAGGCAGAACCTGCTCTGCCTGCATCCCTGCCTTCCCTTGGATGCGGGCGGGATGCTGAGCACCGGCACCAATCCTGCACCTCCACCTGGTCAAGAAATAGCCAAGGGCAGAGCTGAACCTCCCTTCCCGGAGCCAACACGGAGCTCAGATGGCTCCAGCCGGCTCCAGGAGCCTTTTCCCGGTGCTTTTCCCTCCTGATTCCTCTCCCCGCTGCAGAATTTTATCATGTTCAGGACAAGGAATGAGCGTTTCTGGATCGGGCTGACGGATGAGAATTCGGAAGGGGAATGGGAATGGATCGACGGGACCGACTATAAAACCACGTTCACGTGAGTGCTGGCCTGCCCTGGGGTTTGCCTCCCATCACCCCAAAACCTCCATGCCCCTCCCCCACCCTGCCCCGGCACGGCCATGGCCACAAGGTCTCACACACCAGCAGAAGCAAAATTTGGCATCTAAACCCACCCCAAAATCCAACGGGTTTCACTTTTCCCTGCCCTTCTCCCAACCCCAGGGCTCCGCCGCCTGCTCCCGCCGCCCTCTCTCAGCTCCATCCTTTTCTTCCCAGATTTTGGAAAGAGGGAGAACCCAACAACAGCGGCAACAACGAGGATTGTGCCCACCTCTGGGTGTCGGGCAAGTGGAACGATGTCTACTGCACCTACGAGTGCTACTACGTCTGCGAGAAGCCTCTGCCCCCCTGAGCCGAGCCCCGCGCCGAGGCAGCGGCCGATGCTCCCGCACCGCCGAGGCTCCTTTTCCTTAATTTATACTATCCAGGCGCTTGCTCCCGGCTTTTCCTCGCCTCCACGCTGTCCTGAGGAAGAGCAGAGATGGATTTGGATGGTCCTACGCCATATTTTATATATATATACACACATATATATCTTAAAAAAAAATATGAATGAAAATAATATCAAATAAGCAAAAAAAAAAAAAAAAACCAAAATCAGGAATCCAAAAAAAACCCCCAAAACCAAAATCGGGAATCCTGGTTCTCCATGGGGAGCTCAGCCTAATAAAGGACAATTAGTGCCCTGGTTAATGAAGTTTCTCTGTTTCTAGGAGGGCGTGTAGACGGGTAGGGGGGAACTGGGGCAGCGGACGCGTTTTGAGCAGCTCAGCAGCGGTGCTGGGAGCGGGATGGGGAGAAATGGGGCAGAAGATGGGATTTTCCTGCCCGATGGCTCATACCAGGAGCGGGATGGGGACAGGTTGGGGACAAATGGGACCAAATATGGGATCTTCCTGCCTGATGGCACATGCTGGGAGCAGGATGGGGACAAATGGGGCAGAATATGGGATTTTCCCATCAAACTGGTTTCCAGTCAAACCATTAAACACCAATTCAGAGGTGGGAATGAGGTTTGGGCTTCCTAGTGAGGGGAAAACCCCATCGTTTTCCTAACTTTTTCCTTTTTCCTTGGTGTAGTTTGGATTCCCCCCAAAATACCTTGCATGCACTGCAAAGCGTGCGTGTGTGCTGCAGGGAGGGGTGTGCACACGCGTGTGCGTGCACGACAGTGTGTGTGTGCACTGCAAGGGGCTGGTGTGCACACGCGTGTGCGTGCACTGTGTGGGGTGTGTGCTGCAGGGAGGGGTGTGCACACGCGTGTGCGTGCACGACAGTGTGTGTGTGCACTGCGAGGGGCTGGTGTGCACACGCGTGTGCGTGCACTGTGTGGGGTGTGTGTGCTGCAGGGAGGGGTGTGCACACGCGTGTGCGTGCGCGACAGTGTGTGTGTGCACTGCGAGGGGCTGGTGTGCACACGCGTGTGCACGCACTACGAGGGGTGTGCGCTGTGGGGAGCGGGTGGGAGCCGCTCTCAGTCACCCGGTACTGGGGGGTGTCCGGTCGCGCCCCCCAACCCAAGTACAGCTCGGTCCCTGGGGGGGGGGGGCAGCACCCAGCGCACCCGCCCCCCGGGACACCCCCCCGGTCCCCTGTTCCCGGGGCCACCCCGGCAGCCCCCGGCCCGGTCCCCCCAGCTCCCCCCGGTCCCCCCGTGGTCCCCTCCGGTCCCCCCCAGTCCCCCCTGCCCCCCTCCCCCCCCCCCCCAGCTCCCCGGCCGATGCCATCGGCGGCCCCGACGGCGGGCGGCCGCACCTCCGCCTGCCCTGTCGGCGACACGTCTGTCGTGACAGACCCCGGCAGCCCCGCGGTGAGCGGCGACGCGGCAGATTAACACCACGGGTGGCGCGGACACCCCCCCCCACCCCCCCCCCTCCCCCCCCCACCCCCAACCCCCGCGACCATCCGGACCCCGCGGAGCCTCCCCCATCCCTGCGACAGCGCCTGTCGTGAGACGCGCTGCCTCTGTCACGACACCCGCTACGGGGGGGGGGCGCCGTCGGTATCGCCTCTTGGGCTTACCGGGGGGCATCACCCCCAAGGGGGGTTGAGGGTGGTGTGTCCGCCTGGGGGGTGGGTGGGGGTCCCGCCTGGGGGGTCCGGCTGGGGGGTGGGGGGGGTCCCGCCTGGGGGGTGGGGGTCCCCCCTGCGGGGTCCGGCTAGGGAGTGAGGGTGGGTTCCTCCTGGGGGGTCCGGCTGGGGGGTGGGGGGGGGGTCCCGCCTGGATGGGGCCCCCTGCGCGCGGCCGGCTCGGGCGCGCTCCCGGGGGGGGCGGGGGGCGGCGGCGCAGGCGGGCGCGGGCACGGGCGGGGGCTGCGCGCTCTGCCCCGCACACGGGCGCTCCCCGCTCCGCTCCTCTCCCATCCCCTCCCTACCGGGACCGGCACCGGGAGCCTTATCCCGGTAAGTGCCCGAGCGCGGACGGGGCGGGCGGGGATGCGGTTCCCGGTGCCCGACGGGTGGGATGCTCCGGGGGGGGGGGGGGGGGCACACGGGGAGGGGGGGGGCGCCCCGTCCGGGAGCGGCGGCACCCGCAGCGCAGGGACCCGTCGGGCCGCCAGGACGGGACGGGGAATGGAGGGGGAGGGGGTGGGTGGGGAGGATCGCGGTCGCTCCCCCCCGGTGCAGCCCCCCCGGTGGGCTCCGGGGATGTGGGGGGCAAGGTCGGTGTTAACCCCATCGGTCCCGGGGGGAGCGGGGGGGACAGACGCCGCAGCCGCCGTGATTTCGTTACCGTTCGTTCACCGGAGCTCCGGGACGCGGAAAACGAGCGGGAGGCACCGGTTAGCCCCGACCCCCCGGGGGGGCGACGGATCCCGGTCCTTAACGCCCCCCCCCTCCGCCCGCAGCCCCCGCGATGAAGACGGAGGAGGCTCCATCCTGCCTGCAGCAGGCAACGCCGGTCCTGGGCTTCGGTGAGTACCGGGGAGCCCGGCAGCGGGTGCCACGCACCGGAGAGCGGGGACCCCCCCCAACTCCCCCATCAGACAGCATCCGTGCCCACCCCCCCATCCTCAGACGCCCTCACCGCTGCGGGGGTCTCGGTGTGGCCGTAACTTGCTGCGGGACCCCCCAACCCTACGATCCCACCCGCCGGCAGCGGCATTCCCGGCTCCTCCGCCGGCTTTATTCCTTCAGCGAGGAGAATCCTTCCCCCTGGAATTGTTGGGGTGACCGGGAGGGGGGGGGGGGTGTCGGTGGGGCCATCTCCCCCGGCTCCACTTGGATTTCGGCTTTGCCATCCGGCAGCCTCAGAACCGCTGCGGCTCTGTGGGTTGGGGTTATCCTTACCGGCGCCCAGCACCGGCACAGAACCCCGGGAAAAGGATGGGAGCACCGCCAGCCTCCATCCCTACCTCCTGGATAAAACCCCTTTGGAGTTTATCCCGTTTTTTCGGTGACTTTAGGGAGCAGCCCGCGGCAGGGCCAGGCTCTGCTCGCGTGGCCCTCGACCCTCCCAGCCAGGGGCGATGGTTTTGCCGATCCCAAATTTAAATTATGGCCAAGACATCCCCCCACGACATCCCGGGAGGGGGTTCCCATGCCCCCATGGATGCGGGCATTAAATTTGGGATAACGCTGGGGTGAAGCGCCCGAGCTGCCTCCCCTCCATCCTGATGCTGCGTGCTGAAGTTGGGCTCACTCCTGTCCCCCTCGTTGTCCCTTTTCCCAGCCAGAACATGGTGTGGTCACCCTCATTGTCCCTTTTCCCTTTTCCCAGGAGAACAAGGTGGGGTCCCCCTCGTTGTCCCTTTTCCCAGGAGAACATGGTGGGGTCCCCCTCGTTGTCCCTTTTCCCAGCCAGAACATGGTGGGTCGGGATTGCTCTTCCTTCACGTATTTGTGGATCCAAACTGTTGCATTTTTATGAGCCTGATGCTTTCAGGGCAGCGTAAAGCAGAATTTCCTTTACTTTCAGTTTTGCTTTTTTCTCCCCGGGCTGGCTGTGGGGGGGATTCGGGCAAGCCGACAGTTTTCCTGGGATTTTTCACCCCCCTGGAGCTCGGGATCGCTGGCTCATCGCCCGTTGTGTTATGGCATCGCGGCCTTGTGCCGAGCAAGACTGAGGTGTGAGGGGGCACCACAGGCAGGATCCCACTGCCTCCCACCTCCCCGAAGCCCTGGCACCCCGAATCCCTGGCATCCTGAATCCCTGGCATCCCAAAACCTTGGCACCCTGAACCCCTGGCACCCCGAATCCCTGGATTCCCAAATCCCTGGCATCCTGAATCCCTGGCATCCTGAATCCCTGGCACCCCAAATCCCTGGCATCCCGAATCCCTGCATTCCCAAATCCCTGGCATCCTGAATCCCTGGCACCCCAAATCCCTAGCATCCCATATCCCTAGCATCCTGAATCCCTAGCATCCCAAATCCCTGGAACCCTGAATCCCTGGCATCCCATATCCCTAGCATCCCGAATACCTTGCATCCCATATCCATGGCATCTGGAATCCCTGGCATCCCGAATCCCTGGCACCCTGAATCTCTGGCATCCCATACCCTTAGCATCCCGAATCCCTTGCATCCCAAATCCCTGGTACCCTGAATCCCTTGCATCCCAAATCCCTGGCATCCCATATCCCTGGCATCCCATATCCCTAGCATCCCAAATCCCTGGCATCTCAAATCCCTGGTACCCTGAATCCCTGGCATCCCATATCCCTAGCATCCCAAATCCCTGGCATCTCAAATCCCTGGTACCCTGAATCCCTGGCATCCCATATCCCTAGCATCCCAAATCCCTGACATCCTGAATCCCTGGCATCCCGTATCTTTAGCATCCCGAATCCCTGGCACTCTGAATCCCTGACATCCCAAATCCTTGGCATCCCGCTGCTGTGCTCACCGATCCAGAGGGACAAACACCCCCAGGGCTGAAGTTTTGTGTCTCCCCTATTTAACCTGATCCCACATTGCCAGAGCTCCCTGGCGAATTAACTATCTGCTTTCAAACGGATTTCTTATTAGATTATTCCCAGTTTTTTTCCCCCCTAAATGAAAGAGAGAGGGATTTTAATCCCAGATGCCTCCAACCCCCCTCAGGCTTGGCTGATCCCGTGGTGACGCTCAGCCTGGGGTGGGGTGGGGGGGGTGGAAAGTCAAGAGGGTGGAAATATTTGATGGCAGAGGTTAATAGCAGAGGGAAAAGTGAGAAGTGGAGGCTCGGCATGGGATAAATATCCATAGGGAAGCTCCGTGCGTGCCCACAGCCCCCAGGATGTTGCCTCGGCCACCCACGCCACTCCTGGCATCGCAGAGCTGCTCTTGTGCTGCTGCTCCGGCACCACCCAGCAGCGTGGCAAACGTTCAGTTTTCCTCTTCTTGAGCCAAAAGCCTCATTTCTGCTCCCCAGCTGCTGGATCCCGACCTGCCGGGGGGTTCTCAGGGTCCCAGTCCCCTCCAGCTGATGCTGTCACCCCAGTTCCAGGTGCCAGCACTTCATTAAGGAGCCTGAGATCTGCAAAGGACTCGGCTTGCTGCAACGGCCGGCATCGCCCGGGCACGTGCCCGCAGGCTCTGCCGGCTGGGATGCCGGCTGGGATGCTGGAGATACAGGACCCAAACCCAAACCTCATTTTTTTTGCCTGCGTGAAAAAGCCCCAATTCGCCCAAATTTACTCCCTGCAAACAGCCCCTCCTGCGTGGGTGGAAGGACGGCAGCGCCCTTCAAGGCAGAGAGCCTCTGCTGTGGTTTCAAATGATTTGGGGGCTTCGGGAAAGCATCCGTGGCTAAAATCGGATGGAAAAAACCTTCAGGAAGCTTCCTGCTGGCGGATGCTCTCTGCTCGCCTTTTGCCTCCACCGTGGTGGCCCTGCTCCACTCATCCGTGCTCCCGCCACCGATGTGAGCTTCCCCGAGTCCAGGGAGCTGGCAAGCTGAGGGGGCTGGTGCAGGGACCTGGCTGGGACCTTCAGCCGTGGGGGAGGGTGCTCAGGTGTAAGGGCTGCTTCCCAGAGCTGGGGGAGGGGGGAGATCTGCAGGGCTGGGCTGGTCTCTGCGTGTTCCCGGAGAAGAAAATCCCCTTTTCCTGGAGATGCGGCTGGGTGAGGGCTCCTCTGTGTCTCCCAGCCTTGTGGCTCTCCCCCAGAACACATCTCCTGCCGTTTCCCACCGCTCCTTGTTGGCTTTGCCTCCTCGCCCTGGGCCGGTGGCCAAATCAGAGCCGGGCTTAGCCACCCCCTTCAACCCCACGTTCCTCCAAGGTGCAGTAGAAGACCTTGGTTGCCCCCAGCAGGTTTTCTAACCAGGTTTAAGCTTCATCCGTGGGATGGCATCACCCTCCCCAGCCTTGGAGGGGGCTCGGGCAGGTGTTATCCCAGGATCCAGAAGTTTACAGGAGGATAAAAGCAGGGACAGGGATAAATGCTCCGAAACCTCATGGAGCTTGGCAGGATGGAGGTTGCGGACATTGGGAGACGGTGCCACTGCCTGGCTCAGCCTGCAACCCAGATCTGAGGCACCAGATAGTGCGTTTATTACTCTCCCTCCTCTACCTTGAAGTTATCGTGACAAAGCCTTTGAAGAGCAGCCATAGATTTACATGTTGATAACACCGAGGAGAAAAAAAAAAATCTCCCCAACCGCTCCGGGAGCCTTTTTTAAGCAGCTTTTAGCACCAAATGTGGGGTGAAACTGGACACAATTCAGATGCAGCTCTGTGCTCCGACCTGGAGGTTTCTAACACGCTCAGCACCCGCCGTCTCCCAGTGGGACACGGATGGATTCGCTCTCCCGTTCCCACGTGTGCTTTCCCCGTCCTTTGCCATGTAGATGGTGCCAGAGCGGAGGGGTTGGGGTTCACCTGGCATTTATCACCCAGAACCCGGAGAAACCCCAAAACTGCTGCTTTCAGAGCCCGCTTTGACGTTGATTTTCCACCAAAAAACCTCCACACTGAGCCTCCCCACTCTCCTACACTAACACCACGTGGCTTTGGAATGAAAAACAAAAAAAAAAGCAAAACCCAATGGTGGGCGATGGCAAGGAGTTACGTGAGGCTGAGCATCACCCCCTCCCAAAAAGCAGATGCGGATTTTGCAGGATACGATCCCTCCCAGCACAGGAAAACCTTTTCTCACACCGTTTTTTTTTTTTTCTCCCCTGCTGTCCAGGTTCAGATTCCAAAATGCGGGAGGTTTGCGCTGGCTGCGACACCCCCATCTCTGACCGGTTCCTCCTGCGGGTCAACGAGCGCTCGTGGCACGAGGGCTGCGTGAAATGCGCCGTCTGCCTGCAGCCGCTCTCCGGGACCTGCTACTGCCGCAACCGGCAACTCTACTGCAAGCACGACTACGAGAAGTAAGTGTCCTCCACTTGTTCCTGGGTTTGCCATCCCTCTCGGCTCGGTTTTGGCTGTGGTGGAGGCTCGAGGTGTTTCGGGAAGGGTGGGTGGCGGTGGGGCATGGTGGTGGTGGTGGCACATAGGTTGGTGAGGTGACCAGGGGCATCACAGTGGCAATGGTGGGTAGGTTGGTGAGGTGACCAGGGGCATCGTGGTGTCACGTAGGTTGGTGAGGTGACCAGGGCCATCACGGTGGCACGTACATTGGTGAGGTGACCAAGGGCATGGTGATGGTGGTGGCATGTAGGTTGGTGAGGTGGCCAAGGGCATGGCGGTGGTGGTGTCACATAGGTTGGTGAGGTGAGCAGGGGCATCACGGTGGCAGTGGCACGTAGGCTGGTGAGGTGACCAAGGGCATGGCGGTGGCACGTAGGCTGGTGAGGTGATCAGGGGCGTGGTGGTGGTGTCACGTAGGTTGGTGAGGTGACCAGGGGCATGGTGGTGGCACATAGGCTGGTGAGGTGACCATGGGCACAGCATGTCCCGCATAGGGACAGAAGTGCTTCGCTTCGGTCGCATGTGGTGGCGTGGCCGGGATGAAGAGGATGGAGGGATGAGCTGTCGGCTGGAGAGGAGGGAAGCACCAGTGGTTGGCTCTTGGGATGCTGTTCCAGGAAATAGGGATGTCCAGGGCCACCCAGGAGATGAAAGCGCTTGTCATCCTGGGCCGGCAGATGTACCCCGAGGAGCTTTGCTTGGCAGGGAAGGTCCTGCTCCCTGCTCGTGGGGTGAAGGACAGACCAGACGCGGCCGGGAGCGGGCACGCTGCCCCCGTAGACATGTCCCCATGTCCCCCAACCGTACCTGGGAGCTGCTGGCAAGCTCTGCATGCTTTCGTGGCCGGGGGGCGGAGCGGGGGGGGGGCACACCTGTGCCTGTCTTCGCCGTGGAAGGGTGGGGGGCTCTGCGCTGCTCGCGACGGCAATCCCATGTCTTCAGGAGGGTCGGCATCACCAAGTGTTTGGAACAGGATAGAAATGGGATAGAAAGGGATAGGATAGGATAGGATGGGATGGGATGGGGGGGGGTGGGATGGAATGGGATGGGGGGATGGGGGGGATGGGATGGGATGGGGATGGGGTGGGATGGGGATGGGATGGGATGGGATGGGATAGGATAGGATGGGATGGGATGGGGATGGGATGGGGATGGGATGGGATGGGATAGGATAGGATAGGATAGAATAGGATAGAATAATATAGAAAAGAACAAAATAAATGGAATAGGATAGAAATAGAAAGAAGAACAAAGAGAAGAGATGAGAAAGGAGAAGAGAAAGAGAAGAGAAGAGAAGAGAAGAGAAGAGAAGAGAAGAGAAGAGAAGAGAAGAGAAGAGAAGAGAAGAGAAGAGAAGAGAAGAGAAGAGAAGAGAAGAGAAGAGAAGTGAAGAGAAGAGAAGGGAAGAGAAAGAGGAGGAAGAGAAAAGAAGAGAAGACAAGACAAGAGAACAGAAGAGAAGACAAAAGACAAGGCAAGAGAAGACAAGAGAACAGAAGAGAAGAGAAGACAAGAGGAGAAGACAAGGCAAGGCAAGAGAAGGCAAGGCAAGAGAAAAGAATATTTCAGTTGGAAGGGACCTACAAGGATCATCTTGTCCAACTTCATCTGCTGTTGAACACCTTGCTAGGGCATCCAGCAGAAGACCAGGCAGCTGCGCTCCTCCGCTTGTTACAGGACTTTAATTGCTTAGATCGAATGTGGCGTTTGAGTGTTCAGTGAACCCAAACGGAGCTGACCAGAGGGAAGCGGCCCACCAAGCTGGAGGGGCTGGGGGCACTTCGTGAGCGGGAAGCTGGGTTGTGGTGGTGGGGATGTTTTTTTGTTCCAACAAAACCCAAAACAACAACAACAAACCCTGGAGGGGCTGCAGGACAGCATATCGCTGGGCTGTGTGATTTGATAAAATATCATTATTGCTGCGGGTGACATTCTCCGAAATGTCAGGTTTCTCGATTTATCGTGATAAATTTATCAGCTTTGCCTGCAAAACTCCTGCAGCGCTGGAGATGGGAGAAGTGTCAGCAGCACCTTCGCTGGTGGCGTGGTCGCATCCTGCCCCAGCACTAAGGCAGTGAAGGGTTTTTTGCCTTTAGTGGGTCATAAATGCACTTTTATTGCCAAAGCAGCTCAGGTGCTTCTCTGAGCATTTCTCACGCATTTGGGAGGTGAACAGAGGATGGAAAAATCTCCTCTCTGCCACTGCCTGGCTCTGTGGCCACTGGCAAACCCTGTCGCCCTCACTGGTTGAAAAAGTGGAGCTTTCACCCTTCGCTTTCCTTCCAGCACCGGCGACGTCCTCTCCCGAGGGGCATCGGGCAGCCCAGGGAGCTGGTCTGGGCACCCCCACGTTTGGAAATGAGTCTGGGAGGACAGGGAGAGGGGCTTCCCTCTAAGGACAGCCTCATCTCCCCAGTTCTGCCTTCCCTGGTGGCCACCGCGAGCCCCAAGTGGCATTTTTTTTTTTTTTGGGGGGGGGGTGGGTGACGTGGCACAAGCAGCCCCTTGTTTCCCCTGAGGCTGATCCCTGACAGCTGTGAGCCGGAGCAGTGGGAGCCCATCTGCTGGCCACCCCCTTTCCTTCAGCATCTGAGGAACAAGAGATAAGCTGGAAGAACCTGAAGGGAGTGCAGGATCTGCTCCTCCGAGCAGGACTTTGAATGATGAGCCAGCACCGCAGCCTCCCGTCTGGCTGCACAAGGCAAGTGGCATCGCTCCATGGAGCCGGGGGCAGGGGCGAGCATGCTGGAGGTTATCTCTCGGCACGGAGAACTTTGATCATGGCTGGAAACACCAGAGCTGCTTCCACACCGGCTGCGGCTCCGTCCGCCTTGCAGCGGGGCAGGGCATGGCTCCAAGGCAGGGGATGGCTCCAAGGAAGGAGATGGCTCCAAGGAAGGAGATGGCTCCAAGGCAGGAGATGGCTCCAAGGAAGGGGATGGCTCCAAGGAAGGAGATGGCTCCAAGGCAGGAGATGGCTCCAAGGAAGGAGATGGCTCTAAGGCAGGGGATGGCTCCAAGGAAGGAGACGGCTCCAAGGAAGGAGATGGCTCCAAGGAAGGAGATGGCTCCAAGGAAGGAGATGGCTCCAAGGAACGGGATGGCTCCAAGGAAGGAGATGGCTCCAAGGAAGGAGATGGCTCCAAGGAAGGGGATGGCTCCAAGGAAGGGGATGGCTCCAAGGCAGGAGATGGCTCCAAGGCAGGGGATGGCTCCAAGGCAGGAGATGGCTCCAAGGAAGGAGATGGCTCCAAGGAACGGGATGGCTCCAAGGAAGGAGACGGCTCCAAGGAAGGAGATGGCTCCAAGGCAGGAGATGGCTCCAAGGAAGGGGATGGCTCCAAGGCAGGAGATGGCTCCAAGGAAGGAGATGGCTCCAAGGCAGGGGATGGCTCCAAGGAAGGAGATGGCTCCAAGGAAGGAGATGGCTCCAAGGAAGGAGATGGCTCCAAGGCAGGGGATGGCTCCAAGGCAGGAGATGGCTCCAAGGAAGGGGATGGCTCCAAGGAAGGAGATGGCTCCAAGGAAGGGGATGGCTCCAAGGAAGGAGATGGCTCCAAGGAAGGAGATGGCTCCAAGGCAGGAGATGGCTCCAAGGAAGGAGATGGCTCCAAGGAACGGGATGGCTCCAAGGAAGGAGATGGCTCCAAGGAACGGGATGGCTCCAAGGAAGGAGACGGCTCCAAGACAGGGGATGGCTCCAAGGCAGGAGATGGCTCCAAGGAAGGGGATGGCTCCAAGGAAGGGGATGGCTCCAAGGAAGGAGATGGCTCCAAGGAAGGAGATGGCTCCAAGGCAGGAGATGGCTCCAAGGAACGGGATGGCTCCAAGGAAGGGAATGGCTCCAAGGAAGGAGATGGCTCCAAGGCAGGAGATGGCTCCAAGGAAGGAGATGGCTCCAAGGCAGGGGATGGCTCCAAGGAAGGAGATGGCTCCAAGGCAGGAGATGGCTCCAAGGAAGGAGACGGCTCCAAGGCAGGGGATGGCTCCAAGGAAGGGAATGGCTCCAAGGCAGGGGATGGCTCCAAGGAAGGGGATGGCTCCAAGGAAGGGGATGGCTCCTAGGAAGGGGACAGCTCCAAGGCTGCTGCCTTTCCTTCTGCCTCTGGTGAGGGACCTAAATAACTACAATGATGCTCTGGCAAACTCCAGATCCATTGGGAAACGCTTTGAGCTTCTCCCCGCCTGGGACAGGGAGCTCCTCGGAGCTCGGCAGCTCCCCGACGTCACTGCTGGTCGCCACAGATGCTGGCGATTCCAGTAATGCCATGGCACCGAAGGGCTGGGCTGGGCTCTGTCAGTGGCTGGTGCTGAGGTGATGCTTCCTTGATTCATCCCACGCCACACAAACCACTTCCACGCGCTCCCTCCCCGCTCGTCTCTCCCGTGTCAAACCTTCCACTGAAATATTAGTGGAGGGACAACGCTGCTTCCTGGAAAACCCATGTGGAAAAGGAAGTTGTGACCTTCTGCAGCCGGTGCTGCTGGGAAGAGCTGGTGAGGGAACAAAGAGGCACCTGAGGATGGTGCTGGGAAGAGGCTCCACCGATTTCCAGAAGTTTGGCAGCATCCTCTCAAGACTCCACGCTGCAATCTTATCTGCCCTGCGCTTGGTAAAAAAGAGCCACTGATGCAAGCGCTTGGCAGCGATGGGGATGGAAATAAAAATACCAGGGCTTGCCTGTTTCTTCAGGGTGGCTGGGAGAGGCAGGGGCACGGAGCTGGGAAGGCACTGGGAAGCTGGGAAGGTGCTGGGAAGGCACTGGGAAGGTGCTGGGAAGGCACTGGGAAGCTGGGAAGGTGCTGGGAAGGCACTGGGAAGGTGCTGGGAAGGCACTGGGAAGCTGGGAAGGCACTGGGAAGCTGGGAAGGTGCTGGGAAGGCACTGGGAAGGTGCTGGGAAGGCACTGGGAAGCTGGGAAGCCACTGCTTGGCGTGGCAGGGAAGGACTGAGCACTGTGGCACCCACATCCTGGCGAAGGGTGAGGGTCCCTGGGTGCTTTGAAGCAAAGGAGTTGGACCCCTGAAGGGTCTTGGCTTGGGCTGCTGTGCGGGTAGGCAGGAGCCAGGCACTGGGTGGGGGATGGGGGTGGTTTGACCGCTGTGGTTAAGAGTAACCAGCTCAAAACATCTTTGCAAAGAGATGTGAGAAGCATCGTCTCCTCCTCCGGGCGGGCGCGTGCCTGACCCGAGGCCAGTGACGGCATTTCCACGTGGAGAGACCTCAGCCTCCAACGCTGCTTTTTTGGCCATCGTGTTGGGGTCACTCTGGTTTTCCCAGCAGCTGCAGGGCTGCAGCCCCCCGGCACGCTCTGCTCCATCCCCCTTCTGTGCTCCGAAGCATCTCACCACCCTTCCAAAACCACCCCCTTGAGGGTCTCCAGCTCCTGAACCCCTTTTGGAAGCTAGTGCTTCGGGCGCTTTCGAAGGCTCAGCACCTTTGTGCCTTCACCATGGGAATTTCCAGGGAGGCAAAGTCTCAGTCCTCCCGCTTGGAAATCTCATCCCCCGGAGTATTTATGCTTGGCCTTGACTTCCCAAAGTTCCTGGATTTGGCCGAGGATGAATCCCAAGCTGCAGAATCCCGTGTCGCCCTGGGCTGCGGCGTGGTGACCCGGCGGGGAGACCCATCTGGCATTTATTCCTTCTCATGTGAAACTGCGCAATAAAGAGGAAAATGCTTTAATGGAGAGATAAGCCAGCAGCTGCAGCTGAACGTGGGGGAAGGAACGGGCTGTTGGGCTGGAGATGAAATGTTAAGCCCGAAGATGGATGTTGTTCTGCCGTCCCTGTCCTATAAAACCACCATCTGAAGGGTTTTGTGAAATTCTCCTCTTCCCCTCTTGCCGGGGGCCCAGCCAGCTCTCCTGCGCTTTGCTCAGGCACCTGCCCTGTAAATCCAGCTCCGGGCAGCTTGTGGCAATGCAACGGCTCGGGGGGGAGAAAAAAAAAAAAGGGGGGGGGGGAGGGAGAAAAGGGGTGGGGGGTGGCGGGGAAGGAAGGAAGGAAAAATCCTCCTGAGCAATGATAGAGTGGCTGTAACGGCCGGGTGCGGGGCGCCTTGTTTACTTTGAAGTTTGTTTTGTGGAATGACAGGCGATGTGGGGGCTGCCGGGGGGAGCTGTCAGGAGGGATCTGAACCGCAGCCTCGCGCTGGCAGCCTTCCCCCACTCCTCCGCCCTCTCCTCTTGCCCATGTGGAGCTGATTTGCTCGTCCTCTCGGTCGAGATACGGGGTGAACTTGGCTCGAACCTGACTTGCAGCTTCTCCATTGCCGAGCGTTTTGCCGGCACGTGACCGGCACAGCTGAGCACGGACCGAGTCCTCCGAGCACCCTCACAGTCCCCTGCTCCTTACCTGTATCGCTTTGGCTTCTCCATCTGCTTGTAGGATGGAGGCCAGAAGGTTGAGGAGGGGTCTGAGCATCGCATCCCAGCCGTGGGCTCTGCCTGCATCCCTTCGAGCATCCTCTCAGAGCTGTTCTCATCCTTGCTGGGCGAGCTGGGCAGAACCCAGCCCTGCACTTCAACTTGAGATAATGCTGCCAAGCCACGAGTGGGGTTGAAAGCCCACACAAAGTTTGGGGTGGCCAAGGTTTGGGGGGGCCAAAGTTTGGGGGGATCCTGCTGAACCCAGAGCAGCTCGTTTGCCTTTTGAAACCCGCCGTAGATAACCTCTGCTGCTCCGGCATGTGGAGCAGGGATGCTCAGAGAGCAGAAGTAGGAAACACGGACCCCCGAGACCAGACTCTTTGGTGCACAGTGGCCAAATGGCCATTTCGGTAGCCTGGAGTGACATCCAGCATCATCCTGTGGAGACCTTGGACCATTCTGGGCAATTTTAGGGGTTGTGCAGGTTAGGAAAAGCCCAGCGAAGAGGCGAGTGATGCGATACAAATGGAGTTGCTGGAAAAATGGGAACTAGCTGGCTTTTTTCATCAGGTGGAGTAAGGTGGGGGCACAGGCGATGGCTGGGACGCGGAGGGGACCGAGTTTTGTGCATCCCCAGGAGCAGCGTGGTGCAGCCCAGGAGGAGCTAGCAGCCCTGCTCCTCCCTGCCCAAGGGAGCGACACCCTCCCTGCCCAAATATTGGGGACTGACCCAGAGCGAGCCCCTTGGCAACTCTTCTGAGCAAGCTGGTTAATGTTTAAACCCATGGGGGAGGGCTCCTCTCCCAGCAAAGATCTCCTGGGTTGCAGAAGCCGGGATGGGAGGTGGTCAAGAGGGAGCCCAGGCGCTGTGTGCAAACCCCATTGCATTCCAGGAGCAGGAGTCAGACCCTAGAAATGATGAAATTGGTGTTGAAACCAGAAGAATTTGTGGTTTGGTGTTTTTTTTTTTTTCTTCTCGTGGTGGGATTTTTTGGGCTTTTAAGTATAAAAGCTTCTCCCTCCCCTTTGCTGCATTCGGGACATTGGGTTATAGGCAGCTCAGAAATTATCGGAGTGCTTCCCCGGTATGAGGGCTTTAAAAAATGGTGCTTGAGATGTATTTATAACCTGAAAAAGAGGGACTCGAGGACAAAACGTGATGGATTGCAAGAGCTGAGGGTAGCTACTGCTCTTACAAAGGCGCTTCTGGTTGCCTGTCCCACCTGGCTTTACCAAGCGCCGCTGCTCCTGCCTCTGCTGGGCATCCCAGTCCTGATGCTCCGGAGCAGGCAGGATCCGTCCCTCCTGCTCCACTACAGGCAGCTTCTCTATCTGCTGAGCAATGGGGTGTCCCCCCCCCGAGTCATGTCTTCTCCTGGCCCCCCCGCTCCGTCAGGCTGGAGAGAGGTAATGAAAAGTGGCGGCGCTCTGGAAAGGGAGCAAATAAATGAGATAATGAGCCCCCTTGACGAGGCAGTGATGAATGGAGCCCGCGTGCCCGCCGAGCAGACCCTGCGGGGACCTCCACCAGTGACAAGAGGGGAAACGAGGGAATGGAGGAAGGAAAGAGCTGGCAACTCCTTCCAGCTCCTCCGGGCTGGGTGATGGGACCGAGTCCGGGCACCCTTGGGTGGCACCTTTCACAGGGCGAGGGGTGCTTGGCGCTGGCCCTGTGAGGAGCATCCGCAGCTGTTGGGAGATGCTTCGCTCCTCCAAACTGGGGAGGTTGGTCCACCAGTGAGGACCAGGCAGGACCTCAGTCGTGCAAAAAGTGGGAAGCTTGAAGCTGGGGAAGGAGCCCGGGGTCCTTTTGGGATGGTCCTTTCGGTGTGTTTGCAGCTCTGCATCTCCCTGGACGGGGTGGGATGCTGCCGGGGAGCGGGACCAGTTCCCCCCAGCTTCAGTGACCAACCCCATCCCACAGATGGGGATCCTGCAGGATCCCTCCTGCCTTTTTCCCCATCCCAAGGATCTCCTCCTTCCTTGTCGGGCGGGTGGTTGAGCCCTGTCTCCCACTGAGAGCGAAGCCCGGCTGATGATTAATGATGTTAATTACACAAAGCTATTCCTACCCCAGTTCTCACTGTTCCCTTGCATTGGTTTGTTCACAGGGCCCAGGAAATTAAACACTAACTCTATAATCACTGCAAAATGAAAGAAATATGCAGATGCGCCTTGAGCGTGATTAAGAAACCAGCCACCACGTGTTGTCTGTTCCCCATTGCCGTTGGATTCTTTTTCCAATGGAGGGGGGGAAATACGTGGGGAAGGAAGAACTTTTATTTTTTATGGGTGGCACATTATTTTTCTAGTGTAATTAAATGTAATTTACTTGGATAGATAGTCTTTTTCTCTTTTGGGCTGTTTTTTTTTTTCCTTCCGTGTTTCGCGTCCCATGGCCTCGAGTCTCTCCTGGATCCCGCAGCACCAACTTTCATGCTACTCCTGGGCAGAGTTTTTGTAACCATCCAGCATCCAGAGCCCTGTGAGCATCTCATTCCAGCTGTGCCTGCCTGGAAAAAAAGAATTGGCTTTCTCTTCTGATGAGGGAAAGGAAAAATATGCAGGTATCAGAGTCCACAACCATCATTTGAGGGACTGTCCCCCCCCCATGCCAGAGCACACAGATACACCTTGGCAATCGAGTGGGTGCCAAGGGTTTATCCATTTTATATTTATCCAACTCGGGATTTCCAGGGAAAGAGGTTTCTGATCCCTTCCAGACTTTATGGGCACAACACAGCTACCGAGGATGCTGCCACCTGGCACCTGGGCTGGGGGAGGTGGATATGGTCCAGCGGGCAAGCAGCCTCCGGGAAGCGCAGGGATGGAGAGCCTGCTCTGCGGGGCTTTGCTAATTAGCGTGGCGCTGACAGACGGGCTACAGCTTTTACCTTGCCATTGGGGAGCTGGCAGAGCCCCCCCCGGCTTGCTCTAGGGCTGGCCACGGTTCGCTGGGCTGGGGAAGGGGTAGGTTTGCTCGGCGGTGGGGTAAGGCTGAGGGTTCGCTGTGCGCTGCCGGTGTTGCCCCAAGACAAACTGGGTTTAGAGCCAGCACAGCCCCAGTTGGGCTGGCAGGCTCCTGCCCCGGTGTCTGGGTGAGGAGTGGGGGTTGCTGAAGGCTGGGCCAGCAGGCACGGAGCAGGGTCAGAGCTCAGGGTGACGATGCTACTGGCATCCCAGCATCTCGGATGCTATTCGCATCCCGGCACCTCCGTTCCCCTGGCGGTGCCTGGAGCATCTCTCCTCTCGCTGCAGCGGGGTCTGGATGTTACCTGCACGCACCGAGCGCTGCAGCTTGTTTGCAGGGATGCCGACACGCCACTCCATCGACTTTCCCAGCGCCAGAGCTCCTCAAGCAGCGTGCCGGGAAGGGCTCTGATGGTTTCGAAGGCTCCGAAGGGTGGGAGGCTGGAATGTGCTCCCACTTCTGGACGCAGCATCCCTCTCAGTCCAGAACCAGGGACCACCAGAGGGCAGGCGTGAAGGCAAAGGTGCCAGAAATAAACTCCTGGAGCCAGTTTCCAGGCTTCCAGCCGTGCCAGGGGCTGTGGCACTGGGAGCAGCAGACAGGCGGGCAGGAGCTGTTGCCCTGCAGCACGAGCATCCCGACGGGGAGCCCTGAACTGTTACTGCTTTAAGAAAAACTTTTCTCCCAGACTAGGAGATGCCTGGAGCGTGGCAAGGGGAGCCCAGAGCCTGTTCTCTCTTTTCATCAGCAGTGGTTTAGGAAGGGTCCAGCAGAAGGGGTTTCCAGGCACTTGGTCTCGGCAAAGGGTTTGCACCAAAGTGGAAAGCCCATGGCTGGCGTGACTGATGGCAAGGATTTAAGGGAAAGTGATTTATGAAGCACAGAGGTGCTGCTGTCCCCCTGTTAGCACATCGCCTTTATTACCAAACGTGTCTAACACTGCAAGTGTAGCACTCGTCATCTATCACCCCGTTTCCTCGTCCTCCACCTCCTTCTTTGAGAAGTTTGCGTGAAACCAGACGCTAAAGAAACAAGGGCGAGAGGTGGCAACGCTGAACGAGCGTGGCTGGTGCCCCACAGAACCCTGAAAGTCAGGGTTAAGTCTTTCTCCCATCTTTCTCCCCAGGTATTTTCCTACCTCCTGCTTCCCAATCCTCTCCCTCTCTTTCCCTCCGCTGTTCCTGCTCACTGCTCATCTCCAGAGCTCTAGTAGCTCCGTGACTCCCGCGTTGCTAACACGCCGCTGGAGAATGTGGCCTCTTCTCTCCTAGCTGTTGCACAAATTGAATTATAAACCAGATCCATAATCTGCTTCCAGCTTTCATTTCCACCCCCCCTTAATGCAATTAAGCTTAAATGTGGTTAATTATAGTTTATCCTAACTATCTCGGTGGCAGCTTCACACATCTTTGACTGCTCACAGAGTTTATTTCCATTATCAGGGTCTTGCCGACGCGGTAATATCGGAGCTGGTCAGCCTGGCATGGGGAAGCAGCATCCCAAATCCCTTTCCCAATTCCTGGCTGTGGTTTTGCTGGTGCCAGGAGAAAGATGAAGCTAAAAAGCAGCTTGACCTGTTAAAAAAAAAATAATATGCAGAAGTTTAATTAACAATATGCTTTTAAATGGGTGACGTTCATTCCCAAAAGCGGCGTCATTCCCTTGCAGTGCCAGGGTAGATTTCGGGGCACGGTTTAAGTGCTTTCCACGCTGTGGTTTGTGACCTGCTCCCCGAGGCTTTGGCTTGGTTGGGTTTTTTCTATTTTTCCCTTCTTCTCACAACTTTTCCCTTCCCTTCTCTTTATTCCTACCCCCTCCATCCCAAGTCAGGCTGGTCTGTACGTGGAGACCTCCCAGTGAAGTCAGCTGGTTTCTTGATTTACACCGGTGGGTTCCCATTGACAGCTTAAAGCTTTCACTGCTTAAAAAATCTCTTTAGATTTCTTAAAATCTGGATTATATTGGACCGGTACATTGGTCAGGAGCATCTATGCAGAGGGATCCCAAAGCTGACAGTGTTAGCTTGGCATGCTCTCTGTAGTAGATCACTCACTAAGGCAACTTTAAATCCAAGTTGTTTTCCGGAGGTTGCTCCTGGTGTACCTCTCTCAATCCTTAATGCAGGTTTATTTTTATTTTTATTTTTTGCTGAAATATTGCCCTGGTCATCTCTTGGACCACGGCTCTTTTGCCCGAGCATTTTAATACTTTCTAAAATGAGCCCTGCTTAAAAGGAGGGTTTATTTTGAACCCTTGCAGTGAGGATGCTCTGTTATTCCTAAATCACAACAGGAACGGTGGGGATATGCCCAGAACTTCCCAAAAAATCTAGCAGGGCACAGACAGGGACAACATTTTTTAATGGCCAAGTGCCAACCTCCAGCTCGTCACTGGCCCAACTCAGCTCCAGGGGGTACCGGAGGCGTTTTGCCAGGAAAGTCGGCTCCGGTCACCAGGTTAGGATGGGCTGGAGCTAAATGTCATTCCTGGAGGCAGGAGCAGCCCTGGCCAGGCACGGTGCCCCGTGCCCCCGCACGCCCCCTCCCTCCTTTCCAACAGCGAGAAGAGGGCGAGAGCGCGGTGTTTAATTTAAATCGCATCTCCCAAGCTTGTTCTTTTCTCAATCAATATTGCTTTTTACATCATATCTAATCTCTTTCTCCACCCCGCCCCCCCTTCCCAAAGTAAAATTTAATTAAATAATTCTAATGAATGTTTAATGATGTTCTTTTGTCATTATTAAATCTGTAATAAAAGTGTCTGCAGCCCTCCTACCTCCCCCCATCAATACCCCCACCGCCAGCCCTCCCTCTCCCGTGCACACACTGTCCTGCTGTCTCTCTTTCCCCCCTGCCTTCCCCCCTCTCGCTGTGACAACGCCGGCATTCAGACCTGAAAACAGGAAATGAGAAAAGGAGAAACAGGATATTGAGTTTGGATACTATCAGGATGGGTAATATCACCCCTAGCTACTAAGCGAAGGAAGCCTTCTCCTGCCAGGCATACTAATGGAGATGCGGAGGCTTCCCGGAGCCGCGCAATAAGGCAGGGCAAAATCAATATGAATTGAGAACTCCCAACTTGAAACCTGCGGACCTGGAGCGAGTTCTTGGTTCGTGTCTTGTTGAGTGGAGAGGGTGGAAAAAAAAGAGGAGAAAGAAAGGAGCCGATGGTTCCCTTCTCAGGGGGGGAGCGGGAAGGTGCTGTCTCGGTGACGCAGAGCCAGAAATTTTGTCTCTTCCCACAGAGGTGGAATCCCCATCCAGGTGCAGTTCCCATTTTTTTTTTTTTTTTTTTTTGAACCAGGGGCTGAAGCTTCCCAAGAGCTTCAGTGTGGAGGAAGAGCCAGCTTGTGAGCGGGGTGGCTTGCCAAGGCATGACACCAGCTCTCTGCACTGGGAAAAGAAAACGATTTCAAAAAGAAGAGGTGGGCAGGTGGGTTGGGGGCAGGACCCACCTCCTCACTCCTGCACTGGCAAGAGGCTTTGCTCCCGACAGCTTGCAGAGTATCCTTGAAAAAGCACCAAGCGCAGGACCTCAGGAGAGTTGAGCGGGAAATTGCACGGGTTAAACCCGGAGAAATAGATGCTGCCCCTGCCCAGCGTGTGCCCATCCCCGCTCGGCTCAGGGCTCCCACGATCTGTTGGAAATAATAAAAAAAAAAAAAAAAAAAAAAGCAAAAAAGCAAGTATTTAGAATACACTCTCAAAAGAATAAACCCAAAGCTGCAGCCTAGTTCCAGTCCAGTGCAGGTCTGGAGAGATCCAGCGGTTGAATCCCATCTTCCCCCAGCTCCCAGCGAGCCTCGCATGGGATTAGAGCAGAGCAGGAAGATTTTTCCCTCTGCTTGGCAAGGCAAGGGCAATGCCGACGCTGAATCCCCCTCCATCGCATCCCCCCAGCGATGGGGGGATATTTTCAGCTTTGGGGAGCTCCGGCAGGGTTGGGAGTGCAAGGCCACCAGGCTGTTACGTGCAATGTTAGCAGCTGGAAGGGAAGGGCAGGAGGGAATGGCTCCAGGTACGCGTACTGCCGCCGTCCCTCCGTTCTGGATGGGTTTGGAAGGAGCCTGCTCGGTTTCTTCCTTGGGAGCCGCGAGGAATACCAGCTCCCATCGAGAGCAACAATACCCAGCGAACACGGTCCTTGCACTGGGTGGCCACGCGGTTCCCATCACTGCAGAAGCCCCTGGCGTGGGGGACAGCGGGATTTGGGAAGGGCTGCAATGCCCCGAGCGGTCCCACTGGGAAAGCAAGCACCAGATGGGTACCAAGACGGGTAAAACTCATTTTTAGGACCCGTTTTCCCTTCCACCGAGCTTTTCAGGGAACGGCGGTGGAGTGAGATGGTTTTTTTGGGGGGTTACACGCTCACAAAACCACACAACCCCCTTCTCCCACTGTATTTTCCCACCGTCCTTCCCACCTGACAGAGACACCCCAGCACAACCCCTCCCCGGCAGTACTCAAGGAAAAGCGTGTTGGGGGTGTGTGTGGGGGGGGGGGGAGGAAAAACACCAAAAAAAACCCCAACCCACATTTTTTGTTAGCATTCAGCAGTGATATGACAGACGCCCTATGAATTCTGGGAGATTTTAATAAAGAAGACAGGCCTGTGAAATTTAATAAAAGAGTTCATCAGATTATATGGTGATGGCTCAGTGCCACCGTGCTGGCAGTAATATCCTCGCGGTGGGGGGTTTAACCCCTTGAGGGACAGAGCAGCAGCAGAGTATTAAATCTTTCAGTAGCATTTCACTTGTGTCACTTTAATATTTATGAATCTCTCCGGCTTTGGGAACCTCTTCGGTGTTGTTTTGCTTTTCTGTTTTGCTTGTGGTTTAGGTTTTCGGCGGCGTTAGCGGTTGGCTTTTTTTTTATTATTATTTTTCCCAGCGTGTTTTCACCGCTGACAGGAACAGAATCGAGCCCAGGGAGCAGAGCTTGTAACACCTCTTACCTTGGTGGATGCCAAGGGCATTTACAGGGTCCAGCCAAGCAGGACCACGCTTGCAAGACGCAGGTTTTTTTGGCTACTTTTTAGAACCCAGGGTGATGACACAAAATGCTGCTCACGGTGCTAGATGCAAAACTGCGGGGAGATCTCTTGGCTGCATGCTCCATCCCCAAATCCTGCTCCACACAACCGTGGTGCTGCCCTCATCCTTTCCCAGGGGTATTTCCAGGGGTATCTCCAGGGGTGGGGAGAGAAGGTTGGGTCATTCACGCTGTGTGGCGGTGAGGATGCAACGGCAGCAGTGTGATGGTGGCTCTTCGACTCTTACCTCATCCCTCTGCCTTTTAGTGAAACATTTAAGCGAGGTGACTAACGCCTGTTATTTTAAATTTGGGTTTTTTTCCACTCCTCGGGGGAGAACTTTGCAGGCAGCAGGCTTTGGTAATCTTTGGCTTCTGAAGATTTCTTTTCTGGCGTACAGGTTCACATCAGAGGTTTGCAAAAGTTTGAGTCTCGGCAGTTTCTGACAAGAGGCACAACGACATGATCACAAAGTTCCTTTCTGGCCGTAAATCTACCCATGTAACCCCGCAAAGAGTTTTGGAGGCAACGGAGAGCAAACTGTTGCCCCCAAATGACTCCTCCTCTTTCCGACCCAAACATTGCTGGGAGAAGTCAGAAATTAAGCAGAAGGAAAATTTCTTTTCCCCCCTGGTGCCGCTCTGTATCGCCGACCCAGGGGAAATGGCTGGTGCAGTCGGGAATGAAAGCGCATATTGTGCCGCCGCAGCCTCCTCGTTTCCCTTGTGTGTCCCCTTCCCTGTCAAGCCCCCAGCCCAAAATCTGGAAAGGGGCTTTGCAAGTTCCACTGCAATATTTCAGACAGCTACAATGGATTTGGCAGCTCAATGTTAAGTAAACAGACCTCGCTTAAGCCTGGACTGCTTCATTTTGACTAAACCCTAACTAAATAAGCTCGTTTCACCAAGCACAGGCCTCCCAGCTTAATTCCTTGCTTCATTAACACCTTTTAATCCCATCGAGACAATCGTATGCCTGCCAAATTACCCTTCCCAGGCCTGGGTCAGCGTCTTCTCCGTGTCACAGCAGGTCAGAGAGGTTCTCAAACAAGTCACTGCTCAGCTCAGCTCCATCTGGGAGCCGGGTGGCCGCTTCTCCAGAGCCATCGGCCGAGAGACCGATGCCCTCGGCTCCAACACGGCTGCTCTGCCAGGATTAACGGAGAGTTTGGGGGTGTTTTTTACCAGGACTAAAGTCTGATGAACAAAGTCCATAAAACCCTCTGAAAAGATGGAGAAAGATCTCAAAGCGCCTCGGCTGTGGGCAAAAGCCAGAGGGATGCAGGTGGTTCCTCTTCTCGCTGCTCCACACTTTGCAACTTTGCTGAACATCTTGGGAGAAAATCAATCACAAAACCCAGTATTTTTTTAAATGGAAAAAAGAGAAAATAATCACAAAAAAAAAATGTTGCTCTTAAAAAGCAAAGTAAGGTGTTCATGGTAAAAAGGAGATAGTGAAGCTGTAGGCGGGGGGGGGGTCTCAAATAAAGCGATAGTTTTTCACAGGGTATGTCACTCCTTGCTACAAGATGCTGCTGGGACCAAGATTTCAGCAAGCTTCAGACCGCCAGGCATCACCGTGGTGTCCAGGCATCCAAGAGAAAGGGGGAAATAGCATCGGGACTTTTGGGTGGTGCCAGCTGTGCTCCTGCAGGCGCTCAGCCTTTTCTGCAGAGGGGTCAAATACCTCTGGGCAGGGAAAGCGTGGGCAGCTGGCGACCCTGGCCTCCAGCCCAGCACCAAAGCTCTAAGAGACAATCCATCTCCGTCCTAGCTTGGGTGACACATGCCGTCTCGGAGCTGGTGAACGGTACAGGTGCGCTGGCCCCGGCTGCCAGGCAGCTCTCCTGCCCCCAGCGCCGGTTCTCTGGCCACGCGTGTCCATCCATGGGAAGAACCAGCTGCCAGGACCGGTCCCTGTCACCCCAAGCCTCTCTCACAACACCGACTTGGGAGCGACCATCCTACTTGCTCCATGGCCGAATTCCCAGAGACGTTCCCACTTCCAAGCCCACCCGCCTTCCGGCTGCTGACACTTTTTCCAGCCAGGTGAGCAATCCCCCGGCAGGAAAATCAAATTTCTATTATTTTCCAAGGTAATTAACTTAAGGCAAGCTGGTAAGAGTCATAGAATCATAGCACGGGGTGGGTTGGAAGGGACCTTAAGGATCATCTCGTTCCAACCCCCGCTGCCACAGGGACACCTTCTGCCAGACCAGGTTGCTCAAAGCCCGTCCGACTTGACCTTGAACACTTCCAGGGATGGGGAATCCGCAGTTTCTTTGGGAAACCTGTGCCAGCGCCTCGCCACCCTTCACGAAGAAGGATGAGGGACATGTTCCTGCGTGCACACACCTGCCTCTGCTCACTGGATGGTTTCCGACTGTTCACAGGAATAAAAGCCGACAGCCTTATCACACCTCCTGTAAGGATATATCAAACAGAAATCAAATTCAGGTGGGATTTGGGGGAAATGAAGGTCTTAAGGACACAGGGGGACTTGGACAAAATAGAAGTGGGCTGTAAGGATCAGGCAGGCCAGGGGTCTTTCTGAAAGAAGCGGGGTGTCGTCGTTGTGAGTTGCAGGCGTGTTGAAGTGGTCCTGCTGCTGCTCCGGGAGCAGGCAGAGCTCTGGCTTGTGTCGCTGCTCTTCCTAAACGCACTTTTCATTACGAACCTGAGAACCCGCTTATTTTTCAGCCTGTCCCTCAGCGTTGTTTCCGCAGGCAGCCGCTTCCAGACACCGTGCAGCCGCGGCCGCGGCACAGCCTCCCAAGCCTCCTTGCAACCCACTGCCAGCAATGGAGATGTATTTTGTTCCTATGGCAACCCAAACAATATTACCTTGACTTAAACGGATTCAGGCAATATTAAAACCAGCCTCTTTAGGAATTCCTGGTGTTGGAGGGGCTGAGAATTTTAATTTTGTGTAATGCGAGCTGACACCGTGTTTATGAGCTGCTTGCTGAATGTTTTCTTCAATTAGTACAAAGCAGAGTGGATTTGTTTTCGGGGCTTAGCTGGGAGATGGAGGGTGCGGGCATCGCGATGCCAAAAGCATTATTGAGTTACGCTGCAGTTACGCTTCCCTCACCTGGTGGCTGAAAAAAAAAAGCCCTTTTCATGGAAGCCTGGGACATGGCAGCGTCTTTACATGAGGCTTTGCTAACTGCCTCGTCCCAACAGCGGCGGGAGGAATCAACGGGGTGAGGTCTCCGGTCCCAGCTCTATTTTGTTTTCACCTTTCCTCGTTCTGCTCCATCCCTGCAGTTAGAAGCACATCAGGCTTGGATAAGCAATATTCTGGATGTTTTCCGCAAGCAACCAGGGATATCACTCAGGCTAGAAATAGAAAAGGAACGAGGGAATGCTCCAGCATCTCCATGGATAACAATAATTAAGAAAACACAAGTGAGAAGCAAAACAGGGCATCCTCGATCAGTGTTTTCCTAAATTATCCTGTTCCTTACTTGGAGACAGGTCGGGATATTGAAGTAAAGCTTCTGTTTGTCAGGTCTGTGTTCTCAGTGTGTCTGGCACTGGATTTGGAGCTCTGGGGTGGAACCAGCTTGGCTTGGATGTATTACAGGAGCAAACGCATCTCTGGAAAATACGACAAGACCGTAGTACCTTCTGGTAGCATGGGATGCAATGGGAGCTTGGGGCTAGCCTGTCCCCAAGTCGAACGGTGTTCATGTCACTAGATCCAGCTCCGTAACGAAGCCAGGCAGACTTTTCTTCGGGGGCGGTAATTCTCCCAGCTGAGATGCAGAGAAAAGTCAGTGCTTGCTTTAAAACCGGTTGTTTGAAGGATAAGGGGCAGAAACCTGGGAAGAATAGTTTGGTGACCCACGACCAGCGTGACTAAATTATAAGCGGTTTGCAAGAAGATGAAGCCATGATGAAGTCTAGCTGCTGGGCATGGAATAAAGTAAGATTCGAACTGGAAATAAGGCATAGAGGAGCTAGTTAGCCCCTGGAACCTCTTCCAAATGGACGTGGACAGACCCTCCTCCTCTCGGAGCCTCCAGACCGCAGCTGGCTGGCCTTCCCTCTACGTCCACCACCAGCGAACAGGCTCGAGGTGGGAATCCCTGAGCAAGATCCTCTGAGTTGCAACGAACGTGGGGTCAGACTGCATCCCCATTATCTTCTACCTGGGCTTAAAACCCAAGAACGTTAATAACTTTCATGTTTTGGGGTATGTCACAGGTTCCTGACTGATCTCAGGCAGCCGTGATTGCAGGCTGGCTCTGCTGTTGGGTCTTTTTTATCATTTTTACTATTTCACTTCTGCTGTAAAAGAAGGGTGTTGGTGTTAGGAAAGGGACAGACTGGGACTCAGCCCAGATTCAGACTGGGACTGTGCCTGGAACACGCTCCCAGTTTGCTCCTTCGTCAGACAGTGAGAGGTTGTGGTTAAAAGGCTGCTCTTTACTCCCAGCTTTTTCAACTAAAATTTGATTATTATTTTTCAAGCGCGACTTACAGAAAGACAAAGAGGAAAGGGGGAGAGAAAGAGACACGGGGAGGGAGAGAGGAACATGCACACACTCACACAAAGGAGAGAGAAATCCCACACCATTCCAGTTGGAATGTCCCAGACACTTCAGCCGAAAGCCACTGCACAGCACAAATCCATGGTGGTATTTGGAAGGGATGAGCCCACCCCTGTAAGCCTCTTCATCCTGCTCCACAGAGTTTGCCAGGAGGATTAACCCAGTCTTGTTCTCAATCCCAGTTTATGAGTTCCCTGCTGGTGGGGAAGATCCTGTGTGTTTAAACAACAGCCTAATTAATCCCTATTTTATTACTTTCTCTTGTCAAGTGGCTAAATAGAAGCTGTCAGCCGGCAGCCACCACCGCTCACATTTGTTTAGATCCCAAATTACTTCATCAGAACCATCTGCTCTGTACGTGGGGTGCTCAGCAGTTGTTTACTTCTCTCTCTGGACACGGTGTGGGCCACAAACAGCTTTCCCCGTGGGATTCCCTGCGTAAGGCTACTCCAGGCCCTGGGGATGGTCCTGGAGCGGTCCATGAAGTCCTCTCATTAGGAGCAACCTAACAAAGCCAGGCAGCTGACGGCCCTAGGGAGGACGAGGGGACACAGAGCTCTGTCCCACCGGGCCAAGCACGTTTGTGGTCCTCCCTGGTACCAGGGAGGGTCAGCAAGCCCCAGCACGCAGGTGGGATGGATGCTTCTTGCTAGCACAGCTCTAAACATCCACTCCCTCCTTCCCTTGGCTTCCTGAGCCCCAACCCAGGGCTGATCTCCCCTGCCCCAGGGTCTAACCGCTCGGATCTTCTTTTCAGGCTCTTCCAAACCAAGTGTAGCAGCTGCTTGAAAGCCATCGCCCCCTCTGAGCTCATCATGCGGGTGCTGGAGAACGTCTACCACGTTCACTGCTTCTACTGCTGTGAGTGTGAGCGGCGCCTGCAGCGGGGAGATGAGTTTGTGCTCAAAGAGGGGCAGCTGCTGTGCCGCAGTGACTACGAGAAGGAGAAGGAGATGCTGAGCGCTATCAGCCCTGCACCCACTGAGTCCGGTGAGAGGCTGGAGCCGTGGTGAGCGTGGGGAACCGGGGTGAACCTCGTCCAGGGTGCTTAGTCCCTGATTGACTATGGGGAGGCTGCAGAGGGAGATGTAGGGAGGTAGAGGTTGTAGCATCTTTTCCTGATAAACGGCCAAGGGGGTACGAGGCTGCTGAGATCCACTCGGACGATCTGGTGAGGTTTGGGTGGGCTTTTGGATGGGATGATCCAGGGCCAGGCTGGCCCAAAAGCACCGTCTCTGAACTGACAGCGCTGCCCCCGAGCCACAGCTCAGTCCACGAGCTTTCCTGGCTTCGCTCTGCGCTTCTGCTCTACATCGCAGCTCAGAAGGAGCAAAACTCTGCCACGTTTCTCTAAATCCTTGCCCTGGGAGGTGGCCCAGAAAGGCCAGTCTCTGCTGAACCACCGCTACTGATCCTCTGTTGCAGTGAAAAGCGAGGACGAAGACGGCAGCCACTCGCACGGCAAAGGCAGCGAGGAGAGCAAAGACCACAAGCGCTCCAAGCGCCCGCGCACCATCCTTACCACACAGCAGCGTCGGGCATTCAAGGCCTCGTTCGAGGTTTCCTCAAAACCTTGCAGAAAGGTATAAGGAGGCCACTCAGCACAACTGCTGGCTTGGATCCTCGTAAAGGCGATGTAAGTTCTGATTCAGCTCTCTGGGTTTTGTGGACAGGTGAGAGAGACCCTGGCAGCTGAGACGGGCTTGACGGTGCGGGTGGTACAGGTCTGGTTCCAGAACCAAAGAGCCAAGGTGAGTGATGGTTCTCCTGGGTTCTGCATACCTGGGGAATAGCACACACGCTCGTTCAATTAAAAGGGAACTTAGAATTTAGCTTAGGAAAAGAAAAAACAGAAGAATAGAACAGCTATGCAGGACCCAAGCACTGGTCCACCTAGTCCCACAACGTGTTACTTAGCAGTAGCAAAAGCACAAAGAGAAATATAAAAATCGATCGATTATAGATGTTTGCAGGGCTTAACATTTTTCATGCTGTGAAGGAATTTTTATTACTCTTTTTCTGCTTGCTTTCCCCCCCTTACTACACAAAGACGAGAAGGATTTCCCACTTCTTTCTTCTAGAAGATTAAACATTTCGAATTTAGCAGAATTTAAAGGATGAAACCAGAAAATAATGTGGCTTTGAAAAACCTCGCTCTGTAGTAAAACCAAGTCCTTTGTTTTTTAAACTGCAAACGGCTTCTCCCACAAATATAGCTTTTTGTCAGCCCCGTTCCTCACCCAGGGATGCCTGCAGAGGACTCACCCAGAGGAGTGTGAGCAGGTTTATATCACAGCCGTGCTCACTCCCTGTGAAAACACAACTCACTCGCCTCCTCTCTCGCTCAGAACCTCAAATCCAGGGTCTCCATCTCCTTGCAGATGAAGAAGATTGCTCGCAGGCAACAACAGCAGCAGCAGCAACAGCAGGAGCAAGACCAGCTGGGCAACCCTCGCTTAGGGACCGGGAGAGGGACCGGTCGCAACAGCAGGCAGAGCAATGACGACAGCGAAGGTAAGGAGCGGCCGCGGATGGTGACAGCTCTGGGGGCTGCAGGCTGGGATGGAGGGGACCCACTGGGGGTGTATTTGAGAGGGAATGGGCACAGGAAGAGATGAGCAACGAGCACACATACCAGCTGAACTGGCTAGCTGGAACGGCTAGGTGATGTTCAGTCACGGGTAGTCGTGACACACCACGTATCTCCTCTTTTTGAGAAGACTATGGTTTTTTTCTGTCGCTTGTACGCACACAGCCCAGTACCACACGGCGCTGGTCCGGAGTGAGACCACCAAACGCCGCTGCAGCAATGAGGATAATGTTATCGCGATAATGCTACGTGCTGTGCACCCTTTTCTTCAACCCATCCCACTGGTTGTGTCTCTAGACGGTGCGAGCGTTCACGGTCTGGATGGGCTGATGGTCCCCTACCCCAGGATCCCCCAGCAGCAGCTGCTGCCCCTGGACCAGAACGGCTACAGCACAGACTTGTACAGACAAGGGCTGACACCCCCGCAGCTTCCAGGAGACCACCTGCACCCCTACGGTAGGAGAGCGGTGTGGAGACCGTCCTGTCTCTGCATCAAAGCTGCACATCGCAGCCCGAGTCGTGAAAAGCCAATTCTGCCGAGGTCAGCAGCAGCGAGTGCTCCACGGGACCTTCTGGCCAGCCCTTCTCAGAAGTTTGGGGAGGCCAGAGCCTCAGGATGAGCTTGGCTAGGGGGCAGGGAGCAAGGCTGGGGTCTTCCCTCCATCCACCATGAAATATTTGAGTGAGGAAAGAAAGAGTTACGCCGACAGCCGGTCCTGCGTGTGGGGCTCACCTCACGCCAGCCCTGCTGACCATTGCTCCGGGTAAAACACAGTCCTGCTGTCACCCTTACTCAGGTTCACACTCGTTTCCTTTTCCTTTTCTAGACTCAGAAGGAGTTTTTCATGATATGGACAGCGACAGCATCAGCCACCTGGGAGACTGCCTGCTCTCGACAGCCGAAGCCAACCTCCTCCAAGCCCGTGTGGGCAACCCCATCGACCGACTCTACTCCATGCAGAGCTCGTACTTCACGTCCTGACCATAGAAAAGCTCCCAGCTCTTCACGAGTATCTCGGATGGATGCTGCTTCCAATTCAGAACGAGGGTGAGGGAGAAGAAACAAGACCGAGACCTTCAGAGACATTCCTTGAGCACTGCACAATGGAGGACGCAACCAGCTCCGCCACACGTACAAGCACTAATTCCTGGAGACTTTTCACAGCCTGAAGGACTTTTGGGACGTCTCTCTCCTTTTTTTCTAGCCACCAGTAGATCGATGGTGTGATGTTGTTTAGCTGTAACTTTAGCAGTTTGTCCAGTGTTTAAGCTTTTGAGCATTATGTCCTGCAAACAAAGACTGGCCAAGCTAACCCGAGCTGCCCCTCGAAGCAGGAGGTGCTCTTCTCCCAAGAACTCGAGTTTATTTAAGCCTCGGTTGCAGCTGAGCTGCTCACTGTGCTGTTTTGCCTCATTTCCCAATCCAGACGCAGGCTTCACGAGACAAGGTTAATTCCCAACAGTAAAATCCAAGGTCCTGAGCCATCTCTAGGGGATGCCACCGCTGCTTCCGAGATTTTCTACGTGGTGGTTGATCGGTTGGCCCAGGGCCCTTTGTTAACGTTTCGCATTTTGGAAATGCACAGTAGTTTGGCCCCTGATTGAAAACAGCTACCCTTGGGTACCTGCTTCAAGGAACAACAGAATATTTACCCTCTCTCACGTTCAGGGATGTCAGGAGAAGCGTAACACACCCACAGCGAGTCCTCTGCCAGCTTTATGCTTGTCTGTCTCTAAAAGAGCAGTTTTCCTCCCTTTACGGACAGAACGAAAACTTCATTCTCAGAAAACAACAGCTGCCAGCCACAGTAATCTCAGTCTCTTTCTTTAAAAATGAATCAATTTTACTCTAAAAATACTCCTGCGGGAAAGCCCTTCCCCTGTAGGTCTGTCCACAGAGAGATTTCCCACCCTGACTGCGCTCCCAGTTTACTCCAGGCACCCCGGCACCTCGCTTCCCTCCATCCAGTGATGAAAAAAACGGGATTGCGTTATCCCGTAACGTGTCCCTGCCGAGTCACTTCGCTCCAAGAGGCTACGTTTGGCTTTTGCTTCGAGGGCAACATCAGGACTCGGCCAAGAGAAAAGCATCCCTGCTGCGGATAGAAAGGAATAACCCATTTTCTCAATCCACCACCATGCCACGAGGCAGGTGAGTTACGAGAAGCAGATGGGCACCAACGTGTGTACCCACCAAAAGGGCAAGAAAGAAGAGAGCGGAGAATGGAAGTCTGAATTATTACCAAAGGAAAATTCTTTATTCTCCTGCTTCGGACCCAAGTCTGGGATTTGGTTCTTTATATACGTGAAGGATAGCCGGTATTCCTGGAAAGGTCAGGTTTTCCCAGGAGCCTGCTTACAGCACGTTAGCTGAAGGAATACGGTCCTCCAGAACTAACCTTCCCTTCTCTATTTGAACTGAACAACCGGCAGACAACTCCAAAAGGAAACAACGCTTTATTTTTAAATCTTGGATCTCCAAAGCTGGGAGTCGAACAGCGCAACTCAAGAACCCGGCTGACTGATGTTTCTGTACGTGGTGTTTTACTTCTAAGCATTCACAGGTTTGCCAGCCTGATTTTAAAGGTGTGTAGCCACTCAAATGAAAAAAAAAAAAAAAAAAGAAATGGCTAGGTTTTGTTTTCTGCGGTTACGAAGGAAGATTCCCAGGAATTCAAAAAAATCCAGGATTTGGGGCTGAAAGGAGATGCAGTCCTGATGCATTTTGGTTTTTATCAGGAATTTGGCACCTTCTTAATTGCTTATAGAGAGCTGACATAAGGAATGACGTGTAACAGAACCACAGCCCTTATAAAGATCCCCCCACCGTTGCTTCCTTTAATAAAGCTGTGTGAACGTGACACGTGCTGATGTGCAGTCACTTCCCGTTGTGCTCACAGTGCCAGGTTCTGTAGCTGGACTTGCCTTTGCTCTCACTATCTGACAACGCCTTTCCCCAGAAGGCAGTCGTATACGTAGTTTACAGACACTTTGACATTTCTTTTTACGAGGGAAGGGGGAGCCTTTTGCAGAAACAGCTATTTACGAGACGTTTGCCCAGATAGACAAGTTGTAGACCAAGCTGCTGCAGCTAGGTGACTTCCACCTTTGTTGTGTAGTCACCCACCCCTAAAAAACAAAGCAGAAAAACTCCTCCCGCTGTGCGTTACTTTCAGAGGCTCTTGCACTACAGCCGGTCTCAGTTGAGATTAAGTTTTAAGAGGACGTTACAGTGAACTATGTGCAAATTGATGTTTCTCCCAAATACCAGAGCCAGCTTCACCCACTGAAACCCCACCCTCCCTTCTTGTGATCTAGTGCTGTGATGTGCCAATGTTTTTTCGCATGTACATTCGAAAATAATAATAAAAAAAAAAAAAGAAAAAAAAAAAGAAAGCAAACTCTAAGTGGAAATCTGAAGCTTGCCTCAGCACAGTCAAACTGCATGCATGGGCAGTCAGCTGGCTCCCTGCAGTCCCACGAAGGTTGGCCTGGGCTTCCCAGGAGAATGGCCCATCCTTCACCCTTCCCAGGAGTTAGGTATCCTGGAGTAAAGGAGCAACTCGTGTGAGTGGCTGCTCATACCTCCATAGAGTCAGGAAACTCAATAGCAGGTGTCAGGAGTTGCAAAAGGAACCAGGATCCCAAGGTGAATAAATAAATACGGTGAAGAGCTACGCTAGACCCGGAGCTCCTGATGCAAAGATGTCTGATGGTGACACGAGGGGTCAAGTACAAGAGCCAGTGATGAAACGGATACCCTAGAGCTAAGGAAGGAAAGGACCTGCTGTCAGATAGCAGGTGCTCCCCCATTTTGTGCCCAGATTCTGCCTGAAACAAGCAGAGATCAGAAAGGTGGACACCAGCACCGCAGCCGACAGAGCCCACAGGCTGCCGGGCTACTTCTTACCAGAGGACAGAGCTGCTTTTATTTTCAGCAGCCGGGTAGGTATCAGTGTTCAGTGGCTGCAGGTGAACCTACTCCCAAACCCGCCTGGCAGCTGGAAGTCTTCTTGCAGTGGTGAAAGACCTGGGGAGACAGCGAGCGTTAAGTGGGAAGAGGCAGAAGTAGCTTTGTGTACATAATGCAGGAGAGATCTGGCCCTTGGGCAGCCCAGGGGTACCAAAAGGCGCCCCAAAGCACCTGTGACCATCAGCGAATTAAGCCTCACGGCTATCGTAGGACTTGGGGAACACGTACTTGAAACAGCAGCAAGAGGCTAAGCTCACCCCGCAGCAGAGTGAGGAACAGAATCGCAAGCACCTTAGGTGACACCCAGGCTTTTTGGCTTTCCCTTTTTGCTCTGCACGGTCAAGAGCCAGCGCAATTGCCCGCATCCAGCTCGGAGGTGCAGGTCCTTGGCCGTGACACGCCAGCCTGTTTCCCCCAGGAGGCTCTGGGAGCACCCGCCACTCTCTGTCCTACCCAGGTGCCTTTCCCTCCTGTCTTTGCAGGCAGGAAAATAAAGGCGAATAAAAAGCCAGTCGAGATGGCAGACTGACTGCCAGATGAAAAAAACCCCAACCAAACCCAAATGCTCCCTTCTGCCCACACAATTCCCCTCATGCTCAGAAGCGGCTCAAAAAAAAATAAAAAATAAAATAAAAAATAATCAGCTGGATGACAGCCAAGGAAAGCAAATGTGTGTGTGAATGGAATGTGGCTCTGCACAACTCTCTGCCCTCAACAGTTGCCCATTTCAGACCTGGCCCTGCCAGCAGCACTAAATCTCTCCCCGTGACTGCAAACACCAAAGGAACACGCTGATTTATGGTTCCTTTAAGTAAAAGAAGCAGAGTGTAAAACGAGAATATTTTCTGGATGAAAAATTAAAGAGATGTTTTGGTTAGTTCCTCATTCTAGGATCATGTGTAATTTACCTTATTGGTTTTAAAGTTCCACTTGAAAGGGAAAATGACATCAACAGGAGTTAAAGCAACAGGCTGAAAAAAAAGTCCCGACACACTTAACTTCACATTCTGAGAGATCGAAACCAAGAAGAAATGGAGGCAAAACAAAGCAGAGAATTAAGTAACCTAATGATCCTTGGCTTTGTCTTAGTTAAGGACCTCAGAACTCCTTGCATGCATTAATTAATTATCCCTCATTACTCCCCAGCCCAGTAGGTGTTATTTATTTCAGAGATGAGTAAACAGAGACATAGACCATGTTGGGAGGATCCTCTAAGGCCACACAGAAAGACAGCGAGTAAGTGGAAACAGAAAAAAAACCTGACACCCCATCTACTTAACTACCAGGCAAAAGGCACATTTGACTGCAAACAAGAGAGAAGAACAATTAAAAGTGGAGAAAACATAGAACCAGGAGACGGAAACCCAGCAGAGAATGGCGATGCTGATGCCAGAAGACAAGAAACAGAAGTGTAGCGACACAAAAAAGACTTGTGGGAAAGAAGGATCCTTCACAATAATTAACCCCCAAGCGAGAACGCCTACACAAGCTTGGCGCTGCTTGCTTAACAGCTCTCATCCATCGTAGAATTTGCCCCTTTGGGTTCCTCTCCTCAGTACTGCAGGGCTGTAGCGTTTATTTCTGGTCTGGTCTGTGTCTGGGAGGATGCGAGAGGACCAATCTATCTGAATCCTGCTCTAATTATTTTCCCCCCCCCCCAAGTCTCTCACTCTGGGAACCACAGGCTTATTCATTTATTGATTTCAGCCACTTGGCATTAATTTAGCTGAATCTCTTTGCAGTCTTTGGAGAAAAAAGCTGAACCTACCGGTTGGATTGACTGCCCGAGGACTTTTTCCCCTTGTTCAGCTTCGTGCCAGTGACTGTCCCCCTTCCAACGGCTTCCTGCGCTCGTTTCCAGAAGCCTGTCCTAACCAAACTAAGAGGTATGAGATCACAATCCTGTGGTACAAGAAATGAAGAGGCAGCTTTCCTGGGTTCCCAGTTCCAAAATTTTCAGCTTTTCAGAGGTCTCCCTTGCCAGTTTACACCTCGTGTAAGATACTGGAGCAACAAATGCTCCTTTTAGCTTTTATGGCTAAATATGTTTCCAGTGACAGGACCAAAAACCCACAACAGCTGGATTTGGAAGTAACAGCTTTTCCCAGCGCTCCCAGGGACACTTGTTCACCCTGTGTATACAATTTTGCCTTATTTCCAGCTGCTACCGCGCACCCGAGCCAGTTAGATCCACGGCGGCTGTTCCCTTATGTTGGCAAAGGGCAAAAATAGCTGTAACGGCCACTCAGATTTTATTCCAGCAAATTTGGGTAGCCCATGCCATTAGGATGAGCTGCAAAACTCCTGCTTCTTGCTTAAAGAGGCCTTAAGCCCCTCTGCCTAAGTGAGAATAAAACTGATTAATCACGCAGCACTGCACGTATAGCTGTGGATTCCTTCAAGGCTAAGAGGAAAGCAAGAGAATACTCTTGCCCATCCAGTTGAAGGAAAGAAAAATCGTTGCTATGCCTTTCACTTTTCGCAAAGGCATTTGCCAAATTTGCCAGGGCTACAAGATGACTTAATCTAGAAACTTTTCCACGGGAGCTGGCAAACTAAGGTGGGCCACAACTTCAGGTAGTGACCATCACAACACTCCCCTCCACGGGAAGGTTCCGTCAGTCTCTGCTACACCAAGTTATTTTACGTTTACCTTACACAGGCAGTGAAAGACGTGCACACTTTAGTCACCATGCAACTTGCCGCTGCCTCACGAGTATTTTCTCGGAAAACATTTCTCTCCACTGCTGCAGGCAGAAACGGGATGGAGCAGCACCTTCCTCTCCCCCGTCTCTGTAGTAAGGAGCGAACTGAACCCTGCGACAGTTTGGCTCATCGATGACAGTGGCAAGCGGCTGGCAGCTGAGCGGTTAATGTGTTAAAGCAAGTAATAATAGAGTGGCTCAGGCTCTTGAGGAGGAGGCGGCGGCATAACTGGGCTTAAGAGGGGGCCCAGTGCACCTTAAACATAATGAAAAATGGCTTTTCTGCTGACAGGCTGACATTTCAATACAATGTCAACAACATGTAAAGCACCTTTGCTCCTGTATAACGGCATCCTTAATAAAGCTATTCACACCACAATTTATGACTAATAGGGTGCTGCCTGGTATAAATAAAAACTCAAAAGACTCACTAAAAATAGATATTTTTTTTTCCTCCTTTTCTGGTAGCACTTGCCCCCCCCCTCTCTAAATTAATTTTGAGGCAAAGCTACTGTCACCTTTTCCTCCCCAATTTTTCCGCCAGAAGATAAACAGCTCTTTACATTGCAAATGCGCAGCATTCAATAAAAAAAAAAAAAGTTTTCTACAAGCGTGTGTAGACGTTTTAAGACCACTGCTGAAATGCACCCACCTCTGAGGCAGGCACCAGCAATGCCGACAGCCAGCTTTGAGCTTCGGGCTCTGCTAGAAGCTGGAACAGCTCAACTTAAACCTGCTGTCCCTCTCCCCAAAGGAGCGAAACTCTGCCCAACTGGAAAATGCCAAGCCATGTTTGCCAACCAGCACAGGCTCAAAGGCGAGCGCTTGGACTTACGCCTGGCTGAAACACAAATGAGGATTAACGTGTCCCAGGAAGGGGGTATGGACCCCTGGGAACCAGGTCAAAGCCAAGTTTCCTCGTCCACGCCTCACCCTCTCTTCGAGGTACAAAAAAACCCTCACAAACACGGGGCTGTGCCTTCAGAGGAAGACTCCACGGGCATTGTACGTAATAGTTTCTGGATGTTGCCCACTCCCTGCACACTTTTGGAAGATTTTGATTTATACTTCTCTGTAACTCTTCTGGAAGACCTAAGTTCCTACTCTGGACAGCAGCAAAGTTCTGAAGCTGCGTTTGTGTCACTAAGTCACAGAAACTCATTTCTCCTTCCTTAAACCTGGTCTTGAGTTCCCCAAAGGACTTTCCAAAGTTTAAACTGGTGCTGGGAGACTCTCAGCCCCACTTCACAGCCCTACAGCGGTTTCCAGACGTGGCATGCTGGAGGAGACACGAGGGCCCTAGCTCACAGCACCCCAACATTCTCCCTCCGCAGATGTGCTCACAGATCCCACGAGCCCCAGGTCTCAACCCCCCTCCTCATAACACCATCTACAGTTTCTTTTGTTTTAATTTCACACACACACTATTTACAGCCCAGGAACAACCTCTCCTTAGAGCTGGGCTCTTTGTCCCCCTGGGGTAGAACAACAGAGCCCCCCGCCCCACCTCCAGCACCCCTGCACTGGAAGATCTCTGTTGCACTTCCAAGTAGAGCAGTCAGTGCTCTGAAGTCTGTGCTTTTTCTGCCGTCTCTGCCGGTGGGAAGACTCCCTCTGCTGTTCTAAACCAGCAGAAGGCCTGGGGCTACAACCCCTCAAGGCACCCCCAAAACTGGGAACCACACCAGATGTTTTCAGGTGAGTCAAGCTGACCTTTACAGTCAAAGAAAGGTCCCTGCAGTTGGTCCAGCTCAAAGAGCAGCTTCCATCATCAGTGGGAAAAGCCAGAACTGGCTTTGGATCTTGAGAAGTGTTGGGTTTTTTTATTGGGACGAAGGAAAATATTGTGCTTATTCATCAAAGGAACTGTTGAAGAATACAGAGCACAGAAAAAGAGGTAAGGGCTGATTTCAGTGCTCGGCTCTCACACAGGCACAGCTGCAGGTTGCTGCTGATCCTTCGGTGTCGCTTCAACACAGTTCCGTCATTTATTTACTTATAAAGTTTTTAGAGGCAACTCAGCAGACAAACCCCAGCGTTACCCGTCCAGCCAATGGATCAGGAATGCTCTGGCATCCCGGTCAGAGTCCAGCTGTCTGCTGGAGACAAGCGTAGTGTAACCAGAACCCAGAAAACCACATCCCAGGGCGGCGTGTTGTTTTTCAGAGGGGTAAAACCAACCCCACCAAGCACTGGGACGATACTCCAGAGTACAGAAAGACTTTTCATTCACTCCTGAAGATGAATTTTAATTCCAAGGCTCCCCTATGAAAAAACAGCACAAATACAAGCTTCAGGTAGGCTCTGCGCGTATGCAGCACCCTAGTTATGAGGTACAGTAGATTACCATGTCAGGTCATGGGAGTATGTCACGTTCAGGTGATTTCCACATAGTCAGTGACGTGTTATTTACTTTAAGGTGGCTCCATAGATGTTTACAAGATCTTCAGCAGAGCGCTGCAAGCTGACCTGCCCCAACAAAGCCATTCTGTATATATTCACATACAAAACCGATGGCCAAGCTGACCAATAGATTTAGACAAAAATCACAATTTTCCCTGGGCAAGACTGCTTCCCTAGCAGAGCCTTTCGCCCAGGATATCGGCTCAGTCTGACACAGAGAAGAACCAACCCATTTGGTTAAATACACCATTGCATTCACATCCACAATGGCCACACACACATCGCTTAGAGCCCTGGACAGTCCATGCCAACGGATAAACCACTCTTGTAACTGAAATATACTTCCTGGCTGTGCTCAATGGTTTTCTGAGACAAGAAGGGAAGGTGGGTGGGAGAAAAAGGAGGGTCTCTGTGTATTCTGGGCTGTACTGTTCCACTCCAGCTGTGCAGCCGAGCAGCCCCAAGCAGACATGGGGAGTGGTTGTCAGTAGAAGGGCTCTGGACCACAGGTGTGGAGAGAAAGGGGCTCCGCTCCGCAGCCCGACACTCACCTCACGTGGAGAGCTTCACCTGGTCAGCGCAGAGCAGAAAGGCGTTGACCTGATCGCTACAGTTCATGACGGAAGCTTGGTTCTCCTTCAGACATTGCTCAAAGGCAGCAAATGGCTCCGCGCAGTCCTGGCGGATCTGCTGCACGATGGGGCTGCGGGACAACACCGGGAGCTGCACGGCCTGACCCTGAGGGGTCCAATCCTGAGGGGCCCGGCCCTGGGGGGTGTCTGGCCCTGGGGGGGGTCCAGCCCTGGGGGACCCCGGCCCAGCCCCAGCCCTCAGTGGCCCGGCCCAGTGGGGCCCAGCCCGGTGGACCCAATGCTGAGGGGCTCGGCCCAGTCGACCCAACGCTGAGATGCCCAGCCCAGCCCCAGCCCGAGGGGCCCGGCCCGGCCCGGGGGACCCAACCCCGGGGGGCCTAATCCTGAGGTGCCCGGCCCCGAGTGGCCCAGCCTGGGGAGGATGGCCCTGAGGGGCCCAGCCCGGCCCCAGCCCACCCTCCCCCCGCACTCACTGCGCGGCGGCGCAGCGGGACATGCTGAGGCGGAGCCGGTGACAGTCGCGCTGCCAGGAGGCCGGGCTGGCGGCCACGCACCGCCCGTACTGCTCCATCTCGCTGCGGCAGTAACGTGCCGTGATCTCCAGGGCCGCCTGCCTGCGGGGAGACGGCAACGTTACCGCTTGGGGGGGGGAGGGGGGCAGCGCGGCCTAGCGCGGCCCAGCCCCGCCGCCGCCCGTACTCACATGCCGCCGGTACCGCTGGGGGGGCGGGCGGCGCCGCTCTGCGCATGCGTAGCCCCGCCCCATCCGCTCCGCCGGCCACTGCGCAGGCGCCGCGCGCGGCCCGGCCGGAAGCGGAAGTGGGTCCTTTGCGGGTCTGTCGGAAAATGGCGGCGGCCGGCCCGGCTCCGGGTCCGTTGGACGAGCTGGTCTTGTCGGTGACGCTTTACCGCCGGCGGCCGCGGCTGCTTCACGGCACCGTGCTGCCGTTTGTGGCGGGGCTCTACCCGGCCTGGTTGTGGCTGTGGGGACCGCGCGTGTGGGCGGCGTGGCGGGAGGCGGTGGCGGTGGCGGAGGAAGAGGAGGCCGGCCCGAGAGCGGGCCCGGGCCCTGCGCCCCCTGAGGCCGCGTTCTTGGCGCTCGCCGCCATCGGCGTTGTCCACCTGCTGACGGCGCTCTCGGGGCTGTGGTCGGTGCACGCTCACTGCGCCCTCACCTGCGTCCGGGTGAGTCCCGGGGCTGCCGGTGCGGCGGGGCCGGCCGGCCGGGCGACCCCTCGGGGGCTGCCCCCGAGCAGCGTCGGGAGGCTCCTACCGCGCCCTGCGGGCTCTCCAGGCGTGCGGGGGCGGCTGAAGCCGTGGGGGCGTGCGGTCCCCTTGTAAGGGGATGTTTCCGAGGAAGACGGTGAGGGGACGCTCAGCATCGCGACGCTTCTCCCCTTAGCGGGGCTTGGGCAGCATGGCGGCGTGCTGGTGGCGGAGTTCGGCAGGCCCCAGCCCCGAAGCGGCATTGGGGAAACCAGCGGCATGTCTGTGCACAGACAGCCTGGGATGCGGCGGGTGTTCAGCACAGGGGCCACTGCCTTTGCTGGTGGCGAGCTGCCGTCTTTTGATGGTGGACCAGCTGGTTGCCGTTTTTACAGTCGCTTACTGGCAGCTGTATGTGCCTCAAGTGCAAGTGAAGGACTGAATAGACGTCCTTTAGCGATAGGGTGTGATTTTGGGGATGGGCTGCAATAATTGGAATGTCTTTGATTCTAACAACAGCTCCACAAAAGCACCCGGCTGTAAAGGCCTCTGTGGTTGGCCCGGTTTAGTGCGTCCCAGCCAGAATTCCTCTTGACTGGGGGAAGTTTGGGGCCTGGGATCTGCTTGATGACGTGTGTCTCGTTTATGTTTCAGGAGCCTTGTCCTAAGAAAGCCACATTGGCTAAAGTGGTGCCAACCCCCAATAACGGATCGGTCGAACTAGTGCCACTCCACAGAGACCAGGTAAGGACACTGCTGCTGGGAGCAGCGCTGATGTTTGTCATGGGCCAGGGAGCTGCCACAGCGTAAGCCTGCAGTTCCTTAGCTTTTAATTTAAGTAATTAGTGACTAATCAGCTGCGGTCAGTCACAAGTGGGGATGTTAAAGGGAGCACGGTGTTTCCTGGCGCACGTACCACAAGAAGAATCACACAATGACAAGATACGTGAGGGGTTGGGGTTTCTTTCCTTCTTCAGGCCCAACTGTGTGTGGAGTGAAGCCTTTGCTGTGTGTTCAACTGATTTGTTTTGGTTCTTTTTCCCCCCTCTCTGCAGGGTGAGGATGGACAGGAGGCTCTTTCCTTTGAATTTCAGAAAATCAAATACTCCTATGAGATAGATGGCAAGAAACAGTTTCTTCCTGTAGCTTTCCCAGTGGAACATCCTCTTTGTTACTACCAGAATGCCCGAGGTTATCAGGAGGACAAAGATATTCGAGCAGCTGAGAAGAAATACGGTACAAACAAGTAAGTTTTCCAGGTGCAGATCTCTTTGCCGCGGTATCCCAGCGTTGAACCACATTTCTAGCCTTGCTTTATAGATTTCAGTTACTGCTGACACTTGTTTCAAAAACAGAGAATGGTAGTGTGCTGGGGGGGTCTTCTCCGGGGTGGGCTATAGATGGAAATTAATCACGTATAACAAATTAACTGAATCAAAGTAATTGAAAATAGGGAGATTGTGGACGTTGTGGAGTACAGCGTGGTTTGACGCCAGAGGCTGCAGGTGGCTTTTGGGTTGGGCTTTTGCTGGGAATCTGGAATGTTCAGATTAATAACAATCCGATTCTTTCCCAGGGCTGAGATGGTGGTGCCGGAGTTCTTGGAACTCTTTAAAGAAAGAGCTACAGCTCCGTTCTTCATCTTTCAGGTAAAATGAACAAACAAAAAGAGCTGTAAATACTTCTCCCTGCTAAAGAACGAGAGAATTCCTTATAATCCTGGCCTGAGAGCCACAAATCAGCTGGCAGCTTTCTAAAATCGAGAGCAAGTGCTGATCTTGCACTGTAACATCAATTTTACTTCTGGGACGAACCCTCTTTCTCCCCAGTGGCTGTACTGTGGTTTTCTGTTTTTCTGGCTTGCTACAGTTCAACGTGTACCAAGTTAGCTTCCTGGAACTTGAAGGCTTTTGTTTTCTGAGAGGGATCAGAATAACTCCCGTGTCATGCTCTCTCCACAGGTGTTCTGTGTGGGGTTGTGGTGCTTGGATGAATACTGGTATTACAGTGTTTTCACCCTCTCCATGTTGGTTGCGTTTGAAGCTTCTCTGGTCCAGCAGCAAATGAGGAACATGTCGGAGATCCGAAAAATGGGCAACAAGCCCTACATGATCCAGGTAATCCAAACCAGAGAGAATTGTGCAGGAAGTTTTTGCTGTAGCTGTCTTCTAACTGATTAGTTGCTCCTTTTTCCCATTCTTTGATCCTTTTCTGACACATACAGAGCTGCTGAAAGTGCTTTTTTCCCCGCCCCTCCAGGTCTACAGAAACCGCAAGTGGCGCCCCATTTCCAGCGATGAGATTATTCCAGGGGATATCGTTTCCATCGGTAATGACTTGCGTGAGGGTTGTAATCAAAAGCTTGTTTAAAATCTGATTTCTTCCAGTGTGGTGAATTGAATTAGGTATATTAATTAGGTCTTGGCTGGGGTGCTTTTAAGGGCTTTGATTCGTAAGTGTCACAACTCAAGGGTCCAAGAGTTTGGGCTGAATCTATTAGACCTGCTAGCTGCCTTTAAGAAAGGTAAATCCCTGTATCAGTTGGCCTCAGATTCTTCAGCTTAGGACTGTGAAGATGAAGGGTTCCCTGACAATAAATTCCTCGAACGGAAAGGGGAAGGGCATGGCACCTAACCCTGCTCTCCCTTTTAAGGTTGTGTTACCCCACGTTGTGATCGTGGTCTCCGAAGCCTGAACAGCAGTGAGAACCCAGTGACTTGATGTTAAACATTCTTGGTCTCAGTTAGAGACCCAGTAACCTTCAAACCCTTTTGGGTCAGGGAGTGGGTACGTGCTGGGGTAAACTCAGCAGCTCATGGGGAGTTTTGAAGCTTTAGGAATCTCCTAAACTGAAGGAGAGCTGTGCCCTGCCAGGGAAGTAGCCAAACAGCAGTCGCTTCTCCCTTTTGAGCTGCTTCTCAGTTTTAACGTGTTAATTGCAGGCCGATCTCCTCATGAAAATCTTGTGCCGTGTGATGTGCTGCTGCTACGTGGAAGGTGTATCGTAGATGAAGCCATGCTGACAGGGGAGTCTGTGCCGCAGATGAAGGTCTGAGAAATGTCCTCTGTGCTGTCCCTTTGTCGTAACCTGGAAAAGTAAAAATGCAAAGTCATCCCTTGGCGTGAATGCCGGCCCAAGCAACCTAGTCTGTTTGTTACCAGCTCTCTGTCAGTGATTGATGGTCTCTGGTAAATGAGAAACAGAAAAGTCTGTTTTGTCTGGCAATGGCTCCAGCTTTTGGGTCTGAACTCCATCGTGCCGGCATGGCATCGCTCTCCTACACATTCCCCAGTCTGGATTCCTTTGGTGGGGTGGAGGTGGGAGGAGGAATGGGTGTAAAGCACTTCAAAGCCCCGAGTCTTCCTTTTTTTTATGCCAGTGGGTGACTTAAAAATGAGAAAGTAATGCTTGCGGAGCCTCCCTTGCTGAATTCAGTGTGCCAGGGGTGAACTAGTCCCCCGAAACCAGCATTCCCACAGATGCCAGGCTCTAAACCCAGACCGATCAGAGCTGAATGGCGTGTTAAGGTCTAGATTCGGTTCAGGCTTTGGTTGAAGTGAAGCTGAGAGCATCTCGTGGGATAAGAACAGAAGAGAATACTTTTAAGTGTACTTGTTTACAGCTGTGATTCTGAGGCTGAGTGTTGTCCCGCAGGAGCCTGTGGAAGATCTCAATCCAGAGCACATCTTGGACATGCAGACAGATTCCCGTTTACACATCATATTTGGGGGAACAAAAGTGGTGCAGCACATCCCGCCCCAGAAAGCCAGCACAGGACTGAAACGTACGTACCTGCGCAAATCTCCTCAGAGACGAGCATGTGGCACGCTCACAGGTTGATTTTTAGGGGGCTTGATAAAACTTTTGGAGGGAGTCGTTGAGCCAGTCTCCTTGGCCCTGTCACTGCCGGTTTATTTTGATTATTAGGCTGCTGTGATGTCCTGTTAAACTTGACTACGTCCTCCTGTAAGTGAGAGAAGGGTGTAGCTTCAAGTTTATTCTGTCTGTGGTAAACCTGTACAAGATTTGCCCTAAACTTACCGTCTTCCTTCCTCTTCCAGCTGTTGACAGCGGGTGTGTGGCATATGCTCTGCGAACCGGCTTCAACACATCTCAGGTACATTGTGGACATGCCTTCTCGTCCCCGTCTTGTCGATGGTGCTGGTTGTGTTGCTCAGCCCTCCACTGTCAGAAAACGCTTACGAAGTACAGCAACGGGGGAAATACAAATCGGGGCATTAAAATTACTTGTTTGTTTGGGACAGGGATAAATAAGGTTGGTCTCTGTGGATCGGATAAGTAGTCTGATGTTCGGTGTGGAAGCCCAGCAGTCAGGATTCGGGGTTCCTGCTGTCACTGGCCACGCTGTGTCTATACTACAGCTTCTGGTTATCCCTGTTTCTATAATGGTAAATGTTGGGAAAGGGCTTCTGAGTGTGTCTGGAAAGACTGGAGCCGCAAACACGAGCTTTTTCAATCAAAAATTGAAGGCTGCTTCAAAGAAATCATCAACTCCAGTGACTTGGTAAAAAACCTGCAAACTTGTTACTAATCATAAGTGACTCTAGGCTACTGCCTAATAAGAGGATCACAGACGTGGGAATCATTTTCAGGCTCTAGCCCCAAAACACCAGAGTGTATTTTTAAAAATGGGTTTCGTGCGTGTTTTTAACAAACCAATGCATTACACATTTTTAACGAACCACTGCATGCTGCAGAGTTAGCTTCTTGCACTGAAGGCTGTATTTCTCAGGGGAAATTGCTGCGTACAATCCTCTTTGGGGTGAAGAGAGTGACGGCCAATAACCTGGAGACCTTCATTTTCATCCTGTTCCTGCTGGTGTTCGCCATTGCCGCTGCAGCGTACGTCTGGATTGAAGGTGAGACTTATTTTTTTTCCTTGCCTCTTCCAGGTCTCTGCACAGGACTTGTACCAAAGCCTGTGGGAAGGGCAGTCAACGTAATTCCTGGGAGTCACAATAACTGGGTTGGGCTGCGCCACTGTTTCAGTGTAGGGGCCCGCACCGCCGAGAAGATAATCGGGGATTCCGAGAGCGATAAAGTGGATCGAACTGGAAGGAGACAGGGTTGTTGGTCTCTGGCAACAACGACGGGCTCAGGACTTGTGAATTTAATTGTCTTGGGGGACTTGTAGGGTCAGGTTTTTACGGAACAGCTCTCTGCTGCTCCTCCGTGCAGTAGCATCCTGCCTTCTTGTTCCGCTGCCGTTATGCTGCTTTTCTTGCCCTCCCATAGCCCTTCCTCGGTAGGTGAGCGCCTCTGTGGTACTCATCTAAGTTCCCTGGGGCACACCCAGTCTGAGGATGAGGAGGTATACAGCTCTCCCGTCTCATTCCGTAGGCACCAAGGATCCCAGCAGGAACCGTTACAAGCTTTTCCTGGAGTGTACTTTAATTCTGACTTCGGTCGTTCCACCTGAACTTCCCATTGAGCTCTCGCTGGCCGTCAACACCTCCCTCATCGCCTTGGCCAAGCTCTGTAAGTACCAAGCCTAAACACAGAGATAAAAAAGAACTTCTCTTGTGACTGGAACTGTGGGGACATCAGTGAGGAAATGAGAGTGTAATGACTGTAGCTTCCTCTTGTTTCTACGCGGGGATGGGGTGGGGTTGGGAGCTGGTGTGTGTGAGGGGGTTTAAAGGCCAAAATGCTTGGGAGTTGTGAGCTTTGAAGTGGGTCCTAAAGCAAGTGTAGGAGGGAACTGCTTGCTCAGCAGCCTCGCGGTTCTGCTTTGAGCAGCTTCCTACCTGTGGCATATGGAGGTCAGTGAATTTGGTGTTGGGCTGCATCGCTGCTACGGCTTTGGCGGCTGTTGTGGTTTCAAATGCTGCCACAATTCAGAACGGGGAGGTTTGGGTTCGTTAACTATCAGAGCACTGTGCTGAGAGCTCCTGTCTTGTGATTAAAGCCACCGAGCGTCCTGTCATGGCAGATGTCTCATGGAATTTCCTCTCTTCTTCTAGACGTGTACTGTACGGAGCCCTTCCGCATCCCCTTTGCAGGCAAAGTTCAAGTTTGCTGTTTTGACAAAACCGGCACGTTAACCAGCGATCACCTGGTAGTGAGAGGAGTGGCTGGGCTCAGGTAGGTCCTGGGTGATTTTCGTTACGTGATTTGCTGTGGTCCAGGCTTTGGGCACTGTGGGAGCTCCTCGGGCACGAGTGCAATCACATTCCAGTGAGGAAGAGAAGAGAACTGGGGATTCAGAGTGAAAGATGTGGATTGAACTGGAAGGAGAAGAGGGTTGTTGCTCTCTGGCAACGACTATGGGCTTGGGACTTGTGAATTTAATTGTCTGGGGGGGCTTGTTGCCCCAGGTTTTTATGTAACCGAGCTCTTCGCTGCTCATCCTTGTAGCAGCATCCTGCCACCTTGTGCCGCTGCCGTTCGGAGCTGTGCTTGAAGGTCGATGCCGCGGCAGAGAGACAGGCAGCCAGGTCCTTCGATTGTGCAGTTACTTATGTGTGTTAGTTCAGGCCTCTTCTTCGAGTGCTCTGCTTGAATCAAGTTTCCTTTGGAGGACTGGCAAAAATGATGGGCTTTGGCAGTGTTTGCACTTGAGAGAGCGCCAGATTTCCTACGGCTTTGATCTCACCATGAGAAGCTCTGCTGTTTACTATATTAGAGTAGGAATTTTTGGCTGGGAAAAACATTTTTTTTCAGGATTTGTCTGAGATAATGTGAATGGGTCTGTTAACACGGGCAGTCTTTTTTTTTTTTTTTTTTTTTTTTTTTTTTTTTTATGCTGCAGGGATGGGAAGGAAGTGACACCAGTGTCTGACATTCCTGTAGAAACCCACCGAGCCATTGCTACTTGCCACTCGCTTGTGCAGCTGGATGATGGGACGCTGGTGGGAGATCCGTTGGAGAAGGCGATGTTGATGGCTGTGGACTGGACCCTGACCAAAGGTAAAACCTGTTTCCAGCTCCTCCCTCCTCCCGAGCCCCGTTTACATACGCTGGGGGGTGTGGGGTGGGTTTTTTAGGGGAGGGTGACAACGATGACACTGGTTTTGTCAGTTCTGAGCGTGACGTTACCTAGTCTGTGGAGATTTCCTATGCCTCATGCCAGCTTTCTGCACGGAGTGAATGGCATCCGGTATGATCCCAGGGACTGGTTTGGGGCGGTGGAAATCCTTGTACTCTGTGTCTGAGGGACAGCAAATAGTAGAAGTCCGTTCTCGGGCCTGCAGATACTGCGTTCTGCAGCTGCCAGGCTCAGGTTGGTGTCTTCCAGTTCTGCTTGCGCAGACGGAGTAAGATCAGGGTGCGAGTAGCGCAGATCGCAGCAGTGGAAACATGACAGCGTGGGTTTCAGCGCGGTCTGCGGGCAGTCCCTCTGGAGGCTTTCTGCTCTGCTTTCTTGCCTCTCACACACGCAGACAGCGAACGTTAGAAATCTTTCGGAAATCCTGTGTTACATATCCCGCTGAAATCCGTGCTGTTGTGTTTTTCCTTCTGGATTTTTACCTCTGATGAGAACATTTGCTATAAATGCACCTTCGGCCTGCTGTGCAGCTGTTATCCTAACGCACCCAGGTGTTCTGATCCGCTATCTCCCTTGCCTGTTGGCATGAGAATTTCCAGCTCTGTATGCTTTTATCTAAAGAGAGGAAAATGCCGTGATCTCAGTGACCTATGGGTTCCTTCGGGACCTTGAAGGGAGGGGTGTTGCTTTTGATACCGAGAAACCTTTCAGGATTTCCTGATCTGTTTGTTTCCAGATGAGAAAGTTTTCCCCAGAAGTATTAAAACTCAGGGACTGAAAATTCACCAGCGCTTTCATTTTGCCAGTGCCCTGAAAAGAATGTCTGTCTTGGCGTCGTACGAGAAGATCGGCTCGACTGATCTCTGTTACATTGCAGCTGTGAAAGGGGCCCCAGAGACGCTGCACAAAATGGTGAGCGCATCTCTCTAGGAGAAGAAGGGCCTTCGTTAGCACGTGTGCTCGTCCCCTTACGCCTCTGCTTGGCCCTGCCAAGCCTGGAACCCGAGGGATGTAGGCGTTACATCCTGCCCAACGGTGCAGCCATCCCGTGCCTGAAAACGGGCTCCACTGGGGAGTTTCAGTCTAATCCCGGTGAGATCCCAGTATCTCACCACGGGGGTTCCTGGCCCTGATGCTTTTGCTGACCGCAGAGGGCTAAACCTGGGGGAATCTCCTCTTTCGCCCTTGATGGTGAGGGACCCTCCCAAAGGTGCCTTTTTCCCCTCCCCTCTCTGTATATTTAATGCGAAATGCCGAAACGTGCTTGAAACTGTGTTAATACGATGCTTTTCCCCACGTCTTCTCCAGTTGTCTCAGTGCCCAAGCAACTATCATGCTGTCCACACGGAAATTTCACATGAGGGGGCAAGAGTGCTGGCCCTTGGCTACAAAGAACTGGGTCACCTCACTCATCAGCAGGTACGGGTGTTTGTTTAAGCCTTGGAATCGAGCTCCCGTTAAAGGAAACGGAGATGGTGTGAGCAGGGCTGGGGAAGAGGGGGAGAGGGGGTCTCTTTTGGGATGTGGTTGCCCCAAACTGCTGTAACCTTGTTGGGTTTTTTATGATCTGGATCTTTTGGGAAGATGGCAGCCTCTGCCCTGTGCTCCCAGCTTTGAATTCCTGTCCGTTATTCGTCGATGTTTCTGTTTCCCTGTTGGTATAAAGCAGGGTGCGTTCTTGTCGCAGCTGAAGAGGCTTACCACAGAATTTCTCAGCTGTGAAACTGGTTTTATCTGGGGACAGGACCCTGTTTTCTGTGTAACTCCTTTCAGGGCTGCCTCAGTGGAGCTTTGTGCCGAAGGCAGCTGTCTCCTAGAGCAGCTGGGGACGGTCTAGCATTGCTCTGTGCATCTTGGGGCACTAGCTGGTGCTTTGATTGCAAGGAAACACCTGCTGGAAAAGGGGATTGCCACAAAGCAGCAGGTAACACCTTACTGGTTTGCTTTGGCAGGTGCGGGAGATGAAGCGGGAAGCTTTGGAGTGTGATCTTAGATTTGTTGGATTCATTGTGGTTTCCTGCCCTCTCAAAGCTGACTCCAAAGCTGTCATCAGGGAGATCCAAAACGCGTCACACCACGTAAGCATCAGCAGCGTCTTAGCCTTGCTGGTAGCCAAGGTGTTCGGGGTGTGGAGTTTTCGTACCTGAAGCCTTTGTGTAGTGAGGGCAAAGGCTTCGCTGTGGTGAAGGCAGGGAGACCTCGTGCATATGATGTTATTTTTGCAGTGGGCTTTGCCCTGGCTCGGAGGAAGCCTCCTCGGGGCGCTGCACATCACTACGTCTGATTGAGAATGTCACCAGCATCCAAGCTAGGCAGAAGTCCTTTCAGTGTAAAAGAGACTCATCGTGAAACCCCACTTGCCCACCCAGAACTGATTCTCTGACCCCTCTGGCTTTCCCCTCAGGTAGTGATGATAACAGGAGACAATCCTCTCACCGCCTGCCATGTGGCCCGGGAGCTACATTTCCTCCGGAGGGAGCACACCCTCATTCTGCAGCCTCCTGTGAGCAAAGGTGACTGATCCCATGCAGGAAACTCTTCTGTGCTTTGGAGGATGGCAGCCAAAGGCCTGCTGGGGCATCATGTCAGTTAGCCACGTGCTATTAGCACTGCTGCTTGGTGCTGATAATGGAGATGACTTGCTCTCCAGAAGCCTAGATAACCCTCTGTCCTTTTGCCCCTCTCTTCTCTGGCTTGGAGTACTACGCGAGCTCTGCCAGCTCCAAACCCGAGCTATCTAAGCACCAAAAGAACAGAAACAACGGCAGCTTGAAGGCCTCCTTGCCGTGCAGGTTCAGAGGCTTTCCAGGGATGCCAAGAGCCATGTCGCTGACTGCAGGGAAGGGCAGTCCCCATGAGGAGCGTACCTAGGTGGGAGGTGGGCACAGCACTGTCCTGAGAAGCAGCAGGCCTCGTGTCCGTGAGGCTGAGGGGCTGAAAACCCGAGAGTCAGCGTCTGTGTGGTGGCTGGGAGCATTTCCCACAGCCAGGCGCCTCAGCCACGCTCACATCCAGCTTGCGCTTCCCTCTTCCCAGACTCCAGCTGGCAGTGGCGGTCCGTCGACGGTGCTGTCTTGCTCCCCATCTCGCCCACCTCCTTGCAAGAGCTGACGCAGCGTTACGACCTGTGTGTCACTGGGGAAGGTCTCTCCCACCTCCAGGCTGTGAACAGGCAGCAGCTGCTAAAGCTCATTCCGCACATCCAGGTGTTTGCCAGAGTGGTGCCCAAGCAGAAGGTAGGAAGCGGCAGCTTTAGCAGGGCTCGCGTGGCGCCTGGGAGCCACGTAGATGCCAGCCCCTGATTAATGCCGAAGCTGTTTACAGCTAATGAACATACCCAGCAGCACCTCTCTTGATACCCGAGCCAGCAAGCAGCAAGAACCAGAGCTCAGGATGTGCCGTGTTCTTATCCTAGAGAGTCCTGAGCTCTTTGGCCTGTTTTAGCTCTGTGCTCCTAAAATGCAGCCCGAAGGTGAAGCTTTGGGAGCCTGGGTGTGAGACCAGTGAATTCCTGCAGAACAGGAACTGTTCTGTGCGCTTGACCAAGACACATAACCCAGCACAGGCAGCAGCGTGTCGGGAGGCGCGGGCTGCCGAGGCTCACTGCACTTTTTTCTGCGCAGGAGTTTGTAATCACTACGTTGAAGAGCCTGGGCTACGTCACGCTGATGTGCGGCGATGGGACCAACGACGTCGGAGCTCTGAAACATGCAGACGTGGGTGAGTCTGCGTGCAGGACTCTCCTGCGTGCCCGGCTGAGTTTGGCTAGCGTTCCTAAATGCAAAACCGGTGTTCATTTTTCCGGCATTTTGAGGGCTGGGATCGATCTGCCCAACATCATTTAGTGGCAGAAACCAACATCAAGAGGAAGGATCGCTGTGCTGGTGGAATGCCCACTGCATGCGTGCCAGCAGGAATTGGCTGCAAACACGTTTTTCTGGAAGAAAGATCCTTACATATGGTTTTCCCCCCCCCCCCCCCCCCCCCAAGCTTTCTTTTAGCAAGCATAACATCTCTGAAGTCCCTGCGTAACTAGCACCCTGGCTCCGGATGTAAACAGCAGTTGGGATTCCTACTGTGTGAAAGGGATCACGGCTCTTTTTCCCTGCAGCTAATTTTTTTTATACTCTGACAGGAGTGGCACTTCTGGCAAATGCTCCCGAGAGACTGCCCGAACGGAAGAAAAGATCTCGAGACGGCCCCAGTGACGGGAGGCCTGCCCTGCCATCCATGGGGAGTGGGACTGTGAAGCCCACCTCCCGTGGTGCCAAGCACAGAGTCATGTCCCAAAGAGAGGAGCAGATGGCTATCCAGAGGGTTGGTAACGATATTTTTAAAAGTTAACTTACCCTTGCTCTTTGTTCCTCCTCTGGTTTACTGCTAATTCATGGGAACTGGAAATGGCAGGATGTACTGGGAAAAGACCAGCTTTTCTGCTTTTTATCCTGAAATCGTGGATTTGGGCAGAGAAAGCGCTGCTTTTCCAGCCAGCCATCGAGTTAGCGCTGCAAGCACGAATGCCTCCCCTTGGAGCAGGGGTGTGGGAGGGGGTAGCACAAGGTCATCTTCCATCCAGGTTGTGGTGATGAAGCACGTGTCTGTATCTTTAATTCACCGGCAGGAGCGGATCAGTCAGGTCCTGAAGGATTTGGAAGAGGAGCGTGTACCCGTCGTGAAGCTGGGCGACGCCAGCATTGCCGCCCCCTTCACCTCCAAGCTCTCTTCCATTCAGTGCAGTAAGTGTATGGTGGGAGCTGAACTTTGCATCTCCGCGTTCCCCAAGGGGAATAAATCTAGATTGGAAAGAAGCCAAGACAGAGGGCGTGGGGTGGTGAGAAACACCCCCCCCCAAACCCAGGGCACTGCCAGTTTTTTGTGTGGAGCACCCCTCTGCGGGTTTGTTGGATGGGGACACGAGTGGTGAGGGGTTAACTGCTTCAGGAAAGGAGAGGGCTGAGGGACAAAGCCCCAGAACCCATTTTGTTTTTTCGTTTTGTTTCCAAACTCTGCTTCCTCTTGCTCCTTAGTCTGCCACGTGATCAAGCAAGGTCGCTGCACGCTAGTGACGACGCTGCAGATGTTCAAGATCCTCGCCCTGAACGCCCTGATCCTCGCTTACAGCCAGAGCGTCCTCTACTTGGAAGGGGTGAAGTTCAGTGATTTCCAGGCGACTTTGCAGGGTCTGCTGTTGGCCGGCTGCTTCCTTTTCATCTCCAGGTCGAAGGTGAGGGTTGGGACAGTGGCTGGTCTATGTCGGGCACACCGGGATTCCTGAAGGAGCGCCTCTCTCCCCAAAAAAGCTGTTGGATTTCAATAAGTTAAGAATCCATAGGGCTGGAGGGGGTGGGGGTTTTTGTTCCCCTGGATTTGGGAGGCTCCCAAGGCCAGCACTTGTGTGAGGGAGTATCCCGGGATTGCAGGCAGGCAGCTTCGCTCGGGTTATGGGAATGGTGCGGTCCCAACGACTGCTGTCCCCACACGGAAAGGTTGGAAGAGGTGGGAAGCAGAATGTGGATAAATGGTTTGGTCGAGGCTGCTGCACCAGCTAAGCTGTGGGTCTCCTCGGCGCGTGAAGCGGAATTTTTGTAGGTGTTCCCTGAGAAACACTAACGTTAGTCGGATCCTGCTGGAAAACTGCCTAGAAATGGTCAAAACCATTCAAGGCACCTCTGCTCGCTTTGCTTTCCCAGCCTTTGAAGACGCTTTCCAAGGAGCGTCCGCTGCCAAACATCTTTAACCTCTACACGGTCCTGACGGTGCTGCTGCAGTTCCTCGTGCATTTCCTCAGCCTCGTTTACCTGTACCGCGGCGCCCAGGCACGCAGCGATTCCAAGTAAGAGTCTCTTCCTCCAACACTGGAATGTTTTTCTCCCAGTTGCTGCTACACGGGAGGGTGAAGAGCAGCCTCCCTCACTACAGTGCTCTTCCTGTGAGCGCTTTATCAAGCACAGCAGGTGTTAGGAGTTTAATGTGTGGGACACATCCAGAAAAAACACTTTTTAATTGTCTATCGAGCACGTTGGCAGGGAGGTGATGAAACCAGCAGGAGTACGGTCTGATACGCTGTGGTTCCAACGTCTACCGTCCCCATATGGAAAGGGAAAAAAAATAACACCAATGAGGTGGATTAGTGGAAACGTTATAAAGAAAAATGCCCCAAAAAACTGATTTTCTTTCCAATTTTTTGATTGTTATTTTGTGAAAAAGAACCCCTTGATGACCTGTGCTTGCAGCCTCTGCGGCTCGGCTTTTACCCGTGCAAGCATGCTTGCTGGGGAAGTGGTTTTGCCCGACCAAACTGGAATAAACTGGGCTCAGCAGGGCTGTGCAAGGGGAACTGAATATTCCCGGTGTTCTGGGTCTGATCTCCAGCTTTTTCCTTTCAGACAAGAGGAGTTTGTGGATCTGTACAAGGAGTTTGAGCCCAGCCTTGTGAACAGCACCGTCTACATTATGTCCATGGCGATGCAGATGGCCACGTTTGCTATCAACTACAAGGCAAGCCATGTTTAAGTCACATCTCCAGCAGCACCACCAAAGCGTTTTTTTGTAATTAAGATGCAACAATCCAAAATTCTCTAATTGCAAACTAAGTTTTCTCAGTGCTCTGCTGGGGAGGAACTCCCTCTTTTCGCACCATGTGTCCCAAACCGTTGCAAATTGCACCCTGTCCCCTAGTTTGAATGAGTACGGCCTCATGGTTTCTCCCCGCGGTGTTTCAGGGCCATCCTTTCATGGAGAGCCTGCAGGAGAACAAGCCTTTGCTGTGGAGCATCGTCCTTTCGGGACTCGCCATCGTGGGCCTTCTCACGGGCTCTTCGCCAGAATTCAACGAGCAGTTCGGCTTGGTAGAAATCCCTACCGAGGTGAGCAGGCGGCGTTTCTCTGCTCCTACTGGATTTTAAACGCGGTTTCCAGTGGGAGAACAGGTCTGAGCCCATCTTCAGGAACTCGGGAGGAACCTCCAGGTTTTTAGCAGGGTGGCAGGAGCACTGACTGCCTGAGTAGCTCTGAGGGAGAGGATATGGTAGCGATCCTGCTGAAGCATTGGGGATTTTTATTTTTTTTTACAGCAGGTTGTGAATTTTGTGAATTTCTAAAAATGGAGTCATTTTTATGAAAGGAGGAAGTTCAGGCTGTAGCGGAGCAGTTGCTGCAGAGTAGTGGCTCTGGAGTAACTGAAGAAGGGGAGGGACCGACACGTTGTGTTTGTTTTCCTAGTTCAAGATCGTGATCACGGAAGTGTTGCTGGCTGACTTCTTCCTCGCCTTGTTAGTGGACCGAATTCTTCAGTTCCTGCTGGGGAGCGCAAAACTTAAAGTGCCTTCCTGAAACGGGTTCCAAGGTCCTGGCCCCCAGCAGCGCTATGCGAAGGACAGCACCCGCGGCCGCATCGCACCGTCGCAAGAATCATCCTTAATTCTTTTGACAGGAACTCTGATCCTGTTCGGAAAACGGGCGTGGGGAAGCTTTCTTCCAAATCATGTGGATATCACCTCTGTGAAACGAGACCTGACTTTTTAATGTTTCCAGGATGTACCACCAACTGGCGGGAGTTTTGTACTGCCCTAACGTTTAAAGGAAACGTTTACAGAATTTGGTAACTAAAATCAGAGTCGATGTATTTTAAAACGTGTTTGGGACTTCCTTGGTAGGGGCGAAAGCTTTGCGATGGTTTCAAATAGCCAATGGGACCGAGTGCAGGAGTAAAAGCGGCAACAAACTAAAGGTGAGGCCGAGGGGTAGGAGTTGTGACACAACGAACAGTGTAAACACCCTTGCAGGAGGTGTAATGTTCAGAATAGAGACTCGTAGTGCTGACAAAGCGTAGGAGAACACACACAGCCAAGAACTTCTAGACGTTACCGCTGCCGTACGTGCCAGCCCCGAAGCCCTCTATTTCAAAAGCATTGCAAAAATATTTTGGCAGTGAGAAGAGAAACACGTTTATTTTTCTCCTTAAGCAGTTCCCGTGATCAGCTACTGATTGCATTTCTTTGGGTACCCCGAAATTTAAGCAGAGAGGGAGCAGCTCAGCCCAGCTGGATGCTGTTCACATCCTCCAGGTTGACTCCAGGGCTAACAAATGCTGGGTGGGAGCCTGGCAGCGGCCGTCCTTTCGACTACAAAAGCATAATTGTACTGAAAACAAAAAAAAAAAATCGGTCAGGATGAGACACGGGTATTTAAGAAATTCAGAACGCACCCGCTGCCCACCCCAAGAGGTGCGTGACCGAAGCAGCCCTGTTACCTCTTTCTCGATATCGGCAAGTGACTTAACGTTCAGGTCTGTGAGAAAAACCTAAAACCAAATAAAATTAAAACATAAAATTTCTTAATTCAGCCAAGTTAGGAGGCAGGGCCAAGAACAGCAGCATAAGGGAACTCACATTAGTGCCAGAAATGAGCCTGCTTTCAAATTTGGGGTGTAGTGTGAAAGGCACTCCGTCCATAGCTGGGAAGAGAAAGGAGAGAAGCGTTAGGAACATCATGGGAACAGCTCTGAAAACAATGTAAAAAAAAAAAATGCATTTACTCCAATCTGGGGCCTTGATCAATTCCTCCATAATTAATTACCACACAAAGCAGATGAGTGGAAGGGGACACCTCAGCAGCACAGTTTGAGCAAGAGGTCAGTGATGGCTTTAATTCAAGCGAGAAATAACTTGGAGGAGGGGAGAAGTCTTTTAAGAAAACGTAGCTCAATTCCAGGCTCCACAGAGAAGAACCGCGCAGCAACAAGCTGCATGCGAACCAGCTAAAAGCCCCTTTTTTTATATATATATTTTAAAATACTCCTTAAAGACAGCTATGCTTGCTTCATGCAGCTTCCTCGCTTCCAGCTGAAGAAACACTTTACCCGAGAGGCCGTAGATGTTGGAGGTGTCGTACAGAGATGTGTGCTGGGAAGCACGTTTGATGCTGCACCGAGCCGCCGGTGACCTGTAGCAGATCAGGATAATTAATGGCTGGAGATGTGCTCAGGTGAATGGGAACCACGAGGTGGGCACCAGCAGCCACCAGATTTTATTCCCAGTTCTGGACTGGTTCAGGTAAGACTGGGGAAGGGTTAAAAAAAAAACAACAACAACACCCCAACGTGGACGTACTGCTGGTTTGGGTTTGGGTCGGGGGGCTGGAGCGAAAGCTGCCTCAGGCCGGCGCTGATGGTCCGTGGTTTGGGGACGGGCTGGGGGCTGCACTTTGGAACCGGCCCCTTTTTACACCAGATGGCAAAACTGCCCATTTCCCTACGGAAAAACCGGCGGGTGTTTGTGGGGGGGCGGCAGGGGGCGGGGGTGGGAGGATTGGGGGAGGGGCAGGACCCCCTACCCTATTTTCATGTAGTGCGGGAGGGCTTTGCTCTTGGAGCTCAGCTGGATGTCAAACACGGCCGTCTCGGCGGCGTCCAGTGGCACCAGCTTCACGTACACCCGTTTTTTCCGGGAGACACCGATTCCTGCGGGGGGGGGGGGGGGGGGGTAGCCGGTGGCAGGAGGAGGTTGGGGGGGGGTACCGGGCCCCGCCACCCCATCCCTCTTACCGTGGCGGGGGGGGGGTGACTTACGTGGCTCTGGGAACTCGGGGGCGCGAGTGTAGCCGGTGGGCTGCGGGCTCCGGTCGCTCAACACCTGGACGTCGGTCACGACGGGCCCGGGAGCCGCCTGGACGGGACGGGACCTCGGTGCCGGACCGGGCACAGCCCACCCCCTCCCACCCCCCCGGGCTGGCACCCGCCGCCCACCCCCCGCACCTGGGCTCCGCCGCCGCTCACGCACAGGTACCCGCCGCCCTTGTGCCCGAAGCCTTTGCCCAGGTTGGCGGCCGCGCCCTCCACGGTAACGGTGATCTGCGGGCACACGGAGCGGCGTAAACCGGGAGCCCGGGCGCCGCTCGGCCGCGCCCCCCGCCCCCGCTGCCTCCCCCCGGACCCACCGCGGTCCAACCGGCGGGGGCTGCCTCGGGCGCAGCGGCCCAGCCCACGCCGGTCAGCGGGGTCGCCGCCGCCGCCGCCATCGCCGCCGCTTCCGGCCCGGAACTGGCGGAGCCCCGCCCCCTCCCCGCTGCTATTGGCCCGCTGCGGCGATTGGCTGGCGTGCTCTGACTGACGTGCGTAACGGCCACTGAGCGGCTGCGCAGCCGCCGGGCGCCTTCGAACGCGGAAGCGCGGGGAAAAGCGGGCACCGGGAAGGCACCGGGCTCACACGCGGCTCGCACCGGGCTTTATTGACAGCAGCGCGGCCCCGCAGCCCCCCGCCCCGCTCAGCCCTCCGGCGGCAGCGTCTTCCTCGGCGGGGCGGCGATCAGCTTGCGCACGGGGGACTTGTCCACCTGCCGGAAGGTCCTGGCGGCTGGAACGGGGAGAGAAGAGGAAAAAAGCCCGTTAACCCCCGTTAAAGCCCTCCACGGAGGCTTCCACTCCCGAGGGGCAATCGCTTACCGAGCTGCTCCGACAGGCGGTGGAGGTACAGCCGGCTGTCCTCGCTGAAGGTCTGCAGCACCGTCACTGCTTGCTGGAGCTCATCGAGCTGCAAATTAAAAAAAAAAAGCAAGACAAAAATCACTCAGTCCTTCGCACGGGGCTTAAATCTTTTCCCCCTAAACCAGCTGAGCGACCTCACCACAAGCTCCATGCAGCAAAAAACTTCCTCCTGGTCATCCAGGATCTTCTGGTAGTCGGGTTTGCTGCTAAGGACCTGGGCCTGGGAGGTCTGGAGGTGGGGAGGGGGCTCTGCCCACCCCCCCTGCCGCTGGCATTCCTCCAGCTGCCTGCAAGAGAGACACCGTCTCCGTGAGGCACAGCTCGCGGCATCGTCCAGTTTTCCAAGAGCTGCAAGATGGGGGAAGGGGGACGATCCACACCTGGAGATCTCTCCAGCACCTTCCTGGTAGCGCTGCAGGAGCCGATCCCAGGACTGACACTCAGCAGTGAACCTGCGGGGAGAACAGCGCCGTACGCCTGATCCCTCCGTAATGCTCGACAACGGCACAGGCCCGTAGGAAAAACAGCTGAAAAATTAAATCTGCCCCAAATTCCAAGAGGCGTCTGTTCAGAGTCCCAGGCTGTGCACCGGTCGCTCTTACCTGGCGATGTATTCCTTGATTTGGGCCACCGACTCATCCAGAGCCACATCCAGTAAAACCCTGAAGCACAGATGCAGAACGGGCTGGGCTGCAGGGCGCTGCTGGAGCCCATCCCATCATCCCATTCCCTGCTCCAGCCAGAGCCACGTCCAGTAAAACCCTGAAGCACATCCCATCCCAGCACATCCCACCCCTGGCTCCAGAGTGGCAGCCAGGCACGTGGGAATGTCTCTGGAGACGCCACAGCCTCTCTGGGCAGCCCGTCCCAGTGCCCTGTTACCCTCAAAGAATTTTTTCCTGCCACTCCAATGGAGCTCCCCGTGTTGCAGTTTGTTACCCCGTGGCCAGGCGCTGCTGGGAAGAGCCTGCCCCCAGCCCCCGACACTCGCCCTTACAGTGTTTGTACACGCTGGTAAAATCCCTTCTGTTCTCTCCTCTGCACAGGCCCAGCTCGCTCAGCCCTTCCCTAAGGCAGACGCTCCAGCCCCTTTCACCATCTTTGCAGCCTCCGCTGACCCCTCCCCAGTAGCTCCCCATCTCTCTCAAACTGGGGAGCCCAGCACTGGCCACAGCACCCCAGACGTGGCCTCATCAGGGTCCCCTCCCTCGACCTGCTGGCCACGCTCCTCGTGGCCCCCAGGGTCCCACTGGCCACGAGGACATGCTCCTGGTCGTGGCCAGCATGCTGTCCGTATGATCCTTATTATCCACGTGGGTTTTATATCCACTTTAATAGGCAAAATCTTATTTGGGGTGGGTTTGACTTGCAGACGACACCCCTCTCCACATCCTGCATGTGTACCAAGGGATAATACAGCTGCTTCTTCCCACTCCAAAGTTTCACCCCCCTCTAAAATCTGCTGGCCCATCTCCACGGCAGCCTTTCCCCACTCGTTCTGTTACAGATGCCTGGATGGGGGAAGCCAGCTAATTAAAACGTTTAAATGAACCCAAGGTATTTTGACACAGCTGGGTTAGGAAGGTTTGTGCAGGCAGGCCGAGGTCGTACGTGGCAACAGACACATTTTGTACTCAGGCTACTTGTTTCTCCACCCAAAAGCGATACGACTCATCGCTTACACTCCGCAAGGGATGAGTGGGGTGAGCCCTTACCCTTTAGGGTTTTCTATGCAGCTCTTTAGCGTTCCGTCTCGTTTCAGCTTCTGCATGTATCGCTTCAAGTCCTCTGAAACCGAGTGCACTGGAGATAAAGACAAAATAAAACAGTGCTCGTACCCACTGCCTAGAAAACTAGTTAGTCCTGAGAGAGGAAGCGGTGACCTAACCTGCAGACACTGCTCTGACTCCTTATAGTTTTTCTAGATATTCTAGTTACACTGCTTCTAAAGAAACAACTCATCTCGGCGGCCACCGCTGGCTTTAGGGTGTTCATGTCTCTTCCCTCCCAGAAACCGTGGTCACATACAGCAGCTTAAAAACCATCTTTCCCATACTTTCTGCTGCACCCACCCCTTCCAGGAGACAGCTGGTTTCATTTTGAGAGGATGCTAGGGAAGGGTCGATGTTTTTAAGCCCAGGATTACCCTTACTGATGCTGTATCACACCTTACCATTAGCTCTGTAAGTCTCATGGCTAAAGCCGTCAGTCTGCTTCAAGACGTGTTCGAGTTTCTGTGCAGAAAACTAAGAGAAGATGGAGAAGGTTTTAGCCCTTTCCTGAGCTGTATGACAAAGTCTGGGGGAGGATTTGTTAAGGAGAAAGGAGCCTATCCTCCCCTTGCACATATTTCACAACTCTGTTATACAAATCAGAACGTACATTTAGTGGCAGAATAAAGGCAAGGGAAAAATAATTCACTTTTTAAAAGAGAGGACCTTACCTCGAAACTGGACAACAGCAGCACAGAAAGCCGGTCTATCTCTGGCAGATCCAGGCTAATTGATTTGCTTAATTCTGAAAAATCAGAACAAAATCGTTTAAGAACAATTACATTCACACCAACAGCTGGCATTTTCCTGAAGGACACTTAAAAGCTGTTGTTGTATAGGAGCGTGGTTTGCAGGCTATGGAAGGAGCAGGGAAAAGGGAGAAACGCGAGTTCCTAATGAGGAAATGTCACACTTAAGGCTCCACCATGCTAATAAAAAGGCAGAGACTACAAACCACTGGTCTACAGAAGCCGTTAGCACAGGATGTCCTTTTATCCTCAAGTCCCTGGACCTCTGAGACCACTTCCAACACGGGTATCAGTGGCCACTAGCTAGGAATAATGCAATTGTGCTCTAATCGCCCTAAAGGTTGTGCCATAAAATCAAATCTCAACTTGCTGCAGGCTGCCCTACGAGTTTCTCGAGAGAGCTTGATAAAGGGAAGAAGCGGAGGCTGTACCAGTGACATCTTGGTGAAGGGGAGGCAGAGACGTTCGGCGTCTTGTGCCTTTCAGGCTCGAACGACGCCAAGAGCGACGCCTGGCTTGAGGAGTGGTGATGAGCAGTCTCGGGGACAAGCTAAAAGAACTCAGCATATTGTCACTCTTGGTACTCTTTCTTAAGGGACTCAATCTGAAGGTACTTTTCCCAAGACTGGGACTTCTGCGGGATGTCTTCACAGCTGCTCTGGTCACCCCATGGGGACTAGAGTTCTTGCTACCAGCAGTTTTGTCAGGCTGCTTTAGGAATTGCTTGGGATCCGCTTGCTCCTCTCCAGGGTCAGAATCTGAGACAAATAAGATATAGTTGTAAAAAGAGGGGCAAAAAAACCAAGGGAAAGGGTCTTTTCTAGGGATTCAAACGCACTGAACCTTTGTTTGCGCTCGGAGCAACAGCAGTGTTATAGTTGAATTTGAAATAACTAGAACCCGAAATAAATTCACTAAGTATTTATTAAGGCAGGAAAGCAAAAGCAGCGCTGGGCAGCCGGGGAGTCACAGCTCCATCCAGGCTCGCAAATTCCAACAAGTAGCACAGCCCTTTTATTCTCAACTTCAAGGCCGGTTTAAGCAAACAGTTATGCTCTCAGTCCCGTAGCAAGAAGCTGTATATTACAAAACTAAACTATTTTTACACTAAAGTCTAGACGAAGACAAAGGTTGTCATAGTAACATGAGATTATGGTTTAACATTGGCCTTGAGAAGGTACATCTCCAACCTCATGGTTAACAGTTAACTCTTTTCTCGCCAGACAAAACATTCTCAAATCTGTTGCAGCAAGATCATTCCTTTTGTTAAAAACCCCTTTGATCAGCAAATTACCCTTAGTTACTTATTACAGCAGCGCTGAGGTGCGAGGCCGCATCACCGCTCCACAGCCTCCCCGGGCCGCCGGGGGTCCCCGCCAGCGTGGGAATCCTCCTCCCGGGCCCCAAGCCGGCCCCGCCGGGGCAGACCCAGCCTCTGGGGGCGCGGGTCGGCCCCGTCACCCCGCTCCCGGCCCTTACCTGCCGCTCCCCCTCCGGCCGCAGGGCGGGCTCCGCCGGGGGAACGCTGAGGAGAAAATCGGTTACAAGGCTGGAAGCGAGGCCTCCCCGCCGTCCCAGGCCTCCTTCCAGCGCTCACCTCCTCCTGCGAGCCGCCGGAGAGCTGCGGTGGGACGGGAACCGGCCCGGTGCTGCCCGCCGGGCCGCAGCCGCTGACCGCCCGCTCCGCCATGGCGGCACCGCCCAGCCGTTGGGCGCGGGGCATGCCGGGAAGCGGGGCATGGCGGGAAACGCCCCCCCCCCGCCGCGCGCCTCCCCCCCTCCCTCGCCCGCCCTGAGGGAGCGCCGCCGCTTTTCCCCGCCCGAGGAAAACTGACAGGAAATACAGCGAAAAAAAGGGAGGGAAAAAAGAAAAAAAAAAAAAAAAAGCTTTGGAAGTTTATTATCTTTGATAAAATCTCAACTGAAAGGGGTGGACTCTGTGTTAACAGCTGCAGGAATGCACAAAAACCTATCATCCATGGGGAAGTCAGGTGATGCTGTTGGGTTTTTTTTCATTGGTTTTGTGGTGGTTTTTTTCACTAGACATTAAATTAGAATTATGTGGAATGACACAGGATGGAAGGTCCTACCCGAGAGCAAAGTCCAGTGAGAGTTTTGGTAAAGCAACGTTCTGATTAATTAGCTCAGAATGAATTCTAGTTAAGAAAAGCTTATTTTCCTATACAAAATTACAATACAGAGAACGCATACAATTACAATACAGGGGGTTTAACTGTTAGTAGCTATCAACTAGAACAGAAATTTCATAGTAAAAAACTTTATGGAAATTAAAATAAGTCAATTTTCTTAAGCTGTAAAACTTGAGACAAACGCCAAGTTCTAGAAGAGACACTTTCAGATTCTTACCATAAAATCCATATTTTTAAAAAATGAATTTGGTTAGGAAAATGAAGCAAGTTCTTTTAAAACAATTTCACATCCCAATGGGCATAAGTAAAAAGAACTCAACTGTGTGAGGCTGAGAGGTAGAGAGGTATCATTGTAATCACAATCTTCTATTGGTTCCAGGGGTTTTTCTGAGGTAATTAGCTGTGTGTCAAGTTGTATAAACAATAGTATTGGCAAAAGAGCAACATTGACAAATTACACTAATGACCTCTTTCCTCTCATCAATAGGTCCTAAAAACTTAATTAGACGCATCCGAATTAACACTTCCAGGGTCTCCAGCAGGTGAAGTGATTGATGAAGGGGTGGTAGCATCCTGCCAGCTGCCATTAGCCTGAAGGGAGAATAAATGCAACATTTCATTAAAACCTTTAAGAAACTACTTGCAGGCATCAAAGTACGTTTTTACACATTTACACCTTACAAGGGACCAGAGCTTTGGAAAGGAAATTACTATTTATCAGCTCTGGCAAAGCAGGGTCCACAAATACCCTGTGTAAAAAAACCCCTTCCCTCCCCAGATTTTATGGTGTTTCTTACTCCTAGCGCTATCTCCTTGCGGCAAGAATTAACTGAAGCCCACAAATTTTCTGGTGACCAAAGCCATAACTTTAAGTCAAGTATTTGTATTAAACGATGTCTTTCCCTGCTTTTTCCTATCCCCACATCAGACATGTCGGCAGAATAAAAAGTCAGCTTATATTCACAGATCACCGTGCCACAGTCTCAGGGCAGAACTTGTGTTTCTGGTGAGTAAATACCTCAGTACATCTTACATCTATGCGCTGCGTCGTATACAAAGGATTCCCCACAATTGTGTCGTATCTTCCTGTCTGGTGTATGACATGATGTAAGGAATCCATCTAGAACGAGATCCCACCCCATGAGAACAGTTAAGGACAGAAAGTCAGGTTAAAGAAATGCGGTAGTATGTGGCACACACCTATCAGGCCAAAAATTCTTTAAATAAGGGGCGGGTTTTCTTGCAGGAAGACAAGTTTTCTCTGCAGTTCTTGCTATTAATTGAGCTACTACAGCTAGTTCCTTACCAAGCAGAATTGGAGCCTAGAATCACGCCTGTCACCTACAGCTTTTATGACAGAGGAACAGATTTTGCGCCGTTCAGATGGATTTAGAAATTCAGCAGAAAGCTGAAAATTAGTTTAACGATATTGTTAACCGCAAATGCTAAGTTCTACTTACATGGAACAAGATTGGTTCTAAAATGAGAAAACACCAATTCATTAATGTATATTTAAAAGGGATAGAAACCCAGCGGTAAGTTAATTTAGGTATCAGTTAATTCTGTAAGAGAATATTCCAGTTCCAAGAGAAAAGATGCATTTGAGCAGGCTTGCTTCTTGACTCATTTGAGAAATTTTACTCTAATCATGTTTTGCATCCGAGCCAGCGCTGGCCAGAGACAGAAGAACCCACCCCTATCTGGTATTAAGAGAATCTACTTAAAAAAAAAACAAAACCACAAAAAAACCCAAGATTGTCTAATCCAACCCTGCTGTCGGACGCTGGGTCAGTCTGGTTGGGTTTTGAGTATCTCCAGGGACGGAGACCCCATAACTTCCCTGGGCAACCCCTTCATACCGTATAAAGGACAGAAATGGGATTTTAACTTTTATCTCGCTGCTGAAAGTACGTGGTGGTTTGTTGGTTTTTGTTTTGTTTTTTTTAATTCCTTACTGACCTGCGACTGCACATTGGCTCCCACTGGGGAGCTCTGGTAGGAAGTCAATGACTGCAAATTTATAAACGAATCTCCGGAATTTGTCATCTTAAAAGAGCCAGAGGAAGCTAAAAAACAAAACCAAGAAAAAAGAACATATTTTAATGAGAAATAACACCCAACAAAAATGGTTCTTCAAGGAGTATTACGTAAGTTTAAAAGAAAAAGAAACCCTACAACCATTTTGAACACCGACGGGCTGCGGTACTAATTGTCACAAGAAATAATGAGAGATTTTCCAGCGGACAGACTCTTCACTGGCACTCTCACTCACCTGAATTTGGTGTAGACGGAGAATTTGCCTGGTTGCCTTGAGCCACGACATTAGTTGCATCCACTGCCGTTTTTGCGGCATAAATATTGGCTTCTTCTTGGAACTTCCCCATGTTTTTTTTATATCGAATTCTTTTGTTACCAAACCAGTTGGAAACCTGGAAACATAGATATGGCTGTTAGCATTTGATCAAACTTATATTTTCCACTGTCTTTGGGAGTTGTCAGCAAAGGAGATGTTTTAAACTAGGCTTCAAGCAGAAAACACCTTCTACTAAACCCTTTGGAACAACCTAAATCCTGTTTAAGTACCAGTAACTGAAGCCTGTTGCTAAAAAAACCCACCGCTCGAGGAAGGAAAAATAAATTACTTAATTCCCCATAAAACATATTTCATACCTGTGAAACTGTGATGCCACCTTTCTTTGCTAGCTCTTCTTTGGCCTCTTCACTGGGGTAAGGGTTACTCAGATGCGAGTAAAAATACTCGTTCAGTACTTCCGTTGCCTGTTTGCTGAAGTTACGTCGTTTACGCCTAGAAAAATATTAGTTATTCCTATTTAAAATGGTGTTGTAGAGTAGAACGGCTAGACTTGGCTTTTCCCCTCCCCCTCTAAAATACGCTTGGCTTGAAGAATGTAAGAAGTGGAACTGGACACTGTCAATGGCAAAGTATATACCCTAGCAAGCAAAATGGGTGGCAAATTCTTAATATTTAAACAAGAACAACCCTGGGAACAACAGACTTGAGATTTCTTGCACAGTCATTGGCATTGAGCAACAAAAGAAGTCCTGGCTTGAACACCCGTTATCGCTAGGCTGCGTCTTCTCGTACCTTGCATCAAGAAAGCGTGAGCGCAGGATCATCACTGCCTCGCACGTGCTCTGCTTCAGCTGCATCTGGATGGTGCTGAATTTACCGTGGATTATGTTCACCATGCGCTCTATTTCTTTTGGCGAAATCGGCCTTGTCCTACTCTGTTCCCTAAGCAGGTTCATAACGTGGGTGGTGAACTCACTGCAGGCCTGAAAACACACACAGTTGTATCGACAAACAATAAAATACCCTAGAATTTGTTTCCCCAACAAGAAAATATATGCAAAAAAAACTTTAGAGGAGTTTCCATGTTTCAGCTTTACTCGATTTACTCTTAAAAAACAGCAACAAAGATAAACGAGACATTTAATATCTTTAGTTTGATGTCCAGTCCCTCTATCTTCACCTTACTTCCGTAACACTGAGATAACTTTTCAACTCAATTTGATATCCTCGCATTCACCTGAATTCATTATACCTCCTGTTCTGTGCTTACAACCAACACCAAAGGAAAAAACGGTTATTTTTAATTGAGATGATAAAAACTCTTCCATGCAGAAAGATCACCTGTTCATATTTCTCTAGCTCAGAGTGGTATATCTGTCGGATCTGTGACAGCTTGGCCCTGTAGTCAGAGTGTTCAATGCTATTGTCATTTGGACAGCCACCTGATGTTGCTGCTACAGCCATCGGTCCTCCTCTTCCTCTTTTCTCGGGCCCGGAGACACCCTCTGCCAGCAACATGTTATCTAGTCTCATTAGTTGAGCATCTGGGGGATCTTCTTCCTGAATACCGCGAATACTTAACACTAGATAAATATAAAGAAGGAATCAACAGATTATTTCTGAATCAGGAAAGAACACCCACTTCAATTCTGGCAAAGCACTTAAACACCCTTCAGAGGTTTTAGCCGGTCTTGAGCTCAAAGGGGGGAAAAATAAAACGAGGGGGGGGGGGAAGGGTGCGTTTAACAAAGCCACAAGGCAATGCATCAAAACAAACAGGACATTGCTCAGATCAAGGAACACCGAAACATAAATCCGTACGCAAGGCACGAGCCTGACCTCGTCCCCTTTATATGCCGAAGATGCAGCCATGCTGTACAGCAGCAGGCTACAAACTGAGGTCTTAACAGCACTGAATTTTAAAAATCTACTAAAAACTATTTAAAAACTACCGATATCTGAAACAAGATGAAAAAAATACGCTAGAAGCCGGTTTCTTTAAGCTTATACTCAACAAACCCAGACTGCAGCAGTCTGTACACTCAGACTATTTAAGTTTGATTCCAAGCAAATATATTTTTAAAACTTAATTGCCAAAATTTTTTGACAATGTATTAGGAACTTCTTTTTTTAAAAGGCGTAAGAACTCACAAGATACCAAGTCAATACAAAAAAACGCCAACAGCGTTTTGACTTTGAACTGCTAGACAATTTTAGTTTGATAGTTGTCAAGCCACCAAATTCAAATGCCCTTTTCCAAACTCTTAACAGGCAGGTTAATGCTAATTTTGAACACACAATCAGCCTAAACTTAAAGTCACATTGCTGAACTTGGTATTTTGCAGGTAATACAGAAATTAGTACGCAATTCTGATGAAAGGAGAGTTTTGGGGTGGCTGCAGACCCGAATTCGCTCTGTCACAGCAACGCACATCTCCAGAACATCCCCAGGCTTTTTGCAAGCAGAAAAAGGTAAGGCAAAAATAGCTGTACATGGGTAATGGCTGAGCTCAAGGTAGGACAACAACGAGGAAAGTGTTGACTGTTTTAAGTTAGTGGCTTTTCTAACTCATTATGGAATTAAAATGAGTACCTTTAAAAAAAAATTAATAGCAGACCTACTGCATACACCTTTTACTGAGTGAACACGACAAGAAATGAAATAAACGCAGAAAAAAGGGGTGGTTTTTTTGTTTGTTGTTGGGTTTTTTGTATTTAAAAATCGCCAGTTCTCCTTTTTCCCAGAAGACCCAGCAGAGAGTTGGCCAGCGGCCACTTGCTCCTCAGTCTTTTTGATAAAACTCACATTAAGCTAAGCGTAAATTCAGTGGAACAGATATTTTGGTGTCACCTTCTTATGTGAATGTGCTTCTGCCAAACGTCTTTTTATGCACATTATGATGCATATCAGAGTACCTCATGTTGAAGTCAAGCTCCCAGCTGCAGCTTAATTTTATGTCACTTGTCTAATTATGGTAATTAGACATTAGTTATCATCAATTACACATAAGCTCATCTCAAGTTGACTGCTGAAAAGCACATATAAAGCACCTTCCCAGTCTCAAGGGAAGACTCTGGTTGGCCGACTCTAGCAAGTCACGAGAAACTAGAAAGGAGTTCACCACCACCAACACGTCGTAAACTGCATTTCCGACCTAGTAGTTGCAAATTTTATTTAATAAACTCTGACAGAGGTGAGCAGACCTAAGAACGGATGAGTGCAAGAAGCTTGGGTCTGTCCAACCAGCTCCATTGAGTTGACTTGGAACTTTTGGCATTAACTGCATCTTAATATGTGTGACAATTAAAACAAGTTCTACAGAAATCATTGCCGCAGATGCTGGTTTTTAAATTAAAGCCATCGTCTCCTGGAACGGATACCTTTGGCTTGAGCTTTATTTTTACTCCTAGCATCTTCACCTAATGGTAATATTTGTACAGGTCATAAATTACATCAGATTCACTCAAAACCACCTATTCAGTCAATTCCTGACTCTGCTGCCAGCAGCAGACAGTTCCGATTTCCAAGTACAGTTGTTCATCTACCAATCTTCCAGAGCTATTAAATCTCAAAAGACAGCGCAACAGGAAAGCAAAGCCACTGCCGTTGCAGGAACGCCATGCTCACACCAGCTTCTGCAAGTCTCTCTTGGCAGCCTGGTAAAAACAATTCCAGGAGCACACACCGTACCACTCAAGAGTTTTGTCAGGGTGGCTGCATCTACCCTGTGAGCTTTCGGCATGCTCCGTGGGTCAGGCATCGCCCGTTTCTGCATACAGTCCTGAAAATTACGCCAGCAGGAGTCCGCAGTCTACATGGCTTCTGCAAGAACTAGATTTCACTAAAGAAAAAGGAATCCAAAGGGGGAAAAAAAGTTACCACAATAAAAAAAAAAAAAGCATGTCGGTCAACACTGACTTGTTACATATGCCCGTCCTCACACACTGCTTATTAACTGCTGGCTCACTGTACTCTGAGGAGAATGCTTCCCCAGCAAGCTTACCCCTCTCAGTAGCCTTTCGGCCACTGAATTTTTCAAGTTCCCACCATAGTTTAAGAACACATAACAACTCCATTAATACTCAAGGCTTTGAGTCAAGACACTAAGAGACGGGAGTTACGGCATAGTCAGTGGTTTAAGCGTGATTTAGAAAGTCCTTGCGTAACGGTAAAATCCTTCACACTTAAATCCTCCCCTGAAATCCTTCCCAATCCATCATTTTTATGGATGTTTAAGAAAATCCTACCCCGGCTCAAGAAGCCCAACGACTCGCTCCTGTCAGCTGCACTAATACAATATTGTGCATTCTCTGGCACACCACCTACCAGATATTCATCAAATATGTAAAATAATTATACTAAGCAAAATGAAATTCCCATAATTTCTAATTAATCTTTAATTAAAATACATCACAACCTAAGGTGCTGAAGCCTCACTCAGTATGCAAATGCAATCATTACAATATATTTACATCTCATTAATTAAAGATTTGCAGTTCTGTAATGAACTGTACAAGATCACTGGTACCAAAATAAGCAATACACGCTTTGCTTAAGACTTGCTTCCCCTTCTCGATTTTCCTTCATGGAGCAAGTAATGCAGAAGCGCGTGATAAATGCGTCTGTTTGGTAGAGAACACACACAGTTAGGACCAAAAACTGCATGATCAGTGCTAGAAATGAACAGCCTGTACTGTATGGAGCATAAAACACCTATGGAGAGTGCAAGAAGTAGGCACTTGGGTGCTGGACCAGCACCCCTCCTGGTCCATGTCTCTGTTGTTCCAAGATGATCCTGTCCCCTGTGTGACCCTTGCAAATATTTACTCTACGACTCACGCTAAATACTGACTCACGATGGTTTTATTCAGGCAGAAGGGTTTCCTCAATCTGGCAGCCCACAAATCAGACTGTTCGGTGAGAAGGCAGGAGCGTATTTTTTTTAATAGCGGGTCACCTAAATCGATCTTGAAGCCCTTCTGAACTACTTACCGCTACTAAAATACCACACACATACATTGTGTGGCACCCAGCCAATTTTTCACCTGCACTGGACACCCCATTTTTCAGTTAGTGGTCCTCTCTTGGGGACACCAGCCCCCCAAGCACCCCGCTACAGAGAACGACGTCGCTGTTCCTTCAGCTGCTCTCGCAGCAGCATCACAGAGAGCGCCTTCTCCAAATCCAACACTCTCCTGCACGTTCAGGGAGAGAGGAAAGCAAATGGAAACAGAAGACAAAAGCCAGCAGGGCTCCGAGCGCTGAGGAACAAGACTGGGCTACGTAAGAATGTCAACAAACTCGGCAACAAAGACAAAGCGTGTTCTTCAGCCACGCCGCTTGCCAAGTTTTATAACCAGATGAAAAGGTGCCCGTTGAATTAACCCAGCCAAGCGCCAGCACAATGCAGGAAGGACGGAGGGTTGCAGCTAGCAACAACAAGAAACAATAAAAAAATGGTACTCCATGTTACGATGCTGCAACAAACACGTTCCCTACCATGGGCCAGAAATACAGAATCAGAGTCCTACTGTGCAGCGGGTTCCGTAAAAGTGGGGAGAAATATCCTCTCCCTGCCCCAAGGGGCCTGAAGCCACTGCAGACTACTGTCTTCTAAGTATGGTATAATCAGCCAAGAAGAAAAACTCTAAAATTTAACATTCAGCACCAAAAGCGTGCATCTCTAATAGGAGAGATGGTTAATTCTGATTTTAAGATAGAATTATGCCATGTTTGAATTCATACAGCTTGAATCATACCTGAAGTGTAACCTGACGAGCAAAAACCCCTGTCTGCTGCATGGATTAAAAACGCTCTAAATGCTTCTGAGTTCCCACAAAAAACTAAGGAGGCTTTATTGTATTAGATGCCTCTTCAAATACCTGAGTATGCTCCAAGCAGGTATTTAAGACTTCAAAATAAAATACCTGTTTTTCCCAAAAAGTGGTTTAAAATAAAAAATAGAATCACTGGGGGGGGAGATGATGACAACACACACAGGGCTTGAGCAAAATATTAAACGTGGCTAAATCTATTTAAATTACAAAGAGTAATTTCAACAGAATTACAAAGAGTACATCTGTAATTTCTTTTTCATTAATAAACACTGCTGCTGGGGAGAATTTTTCAGCACCTTTCAGCTGTCTGCCCATTGCAGAGGCATACGGCTTATCCTGAGCTATTGTGAACGATAGGAGCGCTCCAACAAAGAACGAAAGAAAGATGGGGGGGGTGGGGGGGGGGTGGGGGGAGGAACACGTTTGAAACTGATTTCTGAGCTAGAAAAGAAGCTTGTGTGCCTGGGTCACAAAGAAAGCCCAAAACCTTGTGCTACAGTATGTCCAGGCTTTTGTTTGCTTGAAGCCATAACATCTGCTCCCCATAATTTAAATAAGGAATAGACAGACCATCAGACATTCAAAAACCTATGAGACCAAAACAAATCCAGCATAACCACGGCACCAGGGTCTGTTCCTGCAAGTGTATTTAGCTGGGAGAAGTCACAGTTTCAATCAATAAAACACAGAAGGTGCCTTTCAACCTAGAAGGGAAAACCAGAGGAAAGACCCTCTGTAAGGACAGCAATCCTCGGAGGACAGACAGACATAAAAGCTCGCCCTGGCAGCGCACACACACGCTTCCTACCCCAATATTTTCCCCCAGGAGCAAGCTGCTAACATGAGGACGCAAGATATGAACCAAATTCCCGAGAAATGAACGTGTAACGTCTGCCTGGGTGAGGAGGGCACCACGGAGGACCGAAGTGCATGGCCCCTCATTTGGCGATGCAATGAACAGCACTGCAAGTTTCGATACGCTTTTAGAAAAAAATAACAAAAATGTAGGTTTAGGATGTTAAATATTAACACAACAAAAAATTAAAAAAAAAAAAAGAAAAAGACCACCATTTCGGTTAAGTATTACGGAAGTAGTTATTCTCTAAAAAAGCATCAAAATTCGCTATGGTTTATAGAACTTATATATTCAAACAACGTTCAGCGTTCAGATATGAACACACACGGGGTGATTCAAAATCAAAATCCATTTGCTTCTGCTCCTCAAAGCAAGCTGCACGATCACCAGCTCCATTTCCTGCCACTTCAGTTTTCCAATATCCCCAAGCATTCTGCCTTACTGTCTCCTTTTCTCCATAATACAGTTATTTCTCAACTTCAAACTCTTCCTACCACAATTTCGGTACTAATTCCTTAAAGGGGGAAAAAAAAAAAAAAAAAAGGAGTGTAACAACATAGCAGCGTTATTCAGGATTCTCTAGGTAATCTAGAAAAACACCCCAGCCTATAGATTCTTTACATACACACAACTAGAACACCTACTCAAATAAGCAGCGTTTTGTCCAAATCTGCACGCAGACAGCATGACAAAAAGCACATCAAAGCAATTCCCAGCTTACAGAAGACTAGTAAGCCAAAAAACAGCCTTAAGTTGTAGAATCTATCAGGGAAAATACAATTTTTTTGTATTTTTAATTAAATTAAATGCATTAAATGAGAGCGAAGCAGGTGACGGAACATGGGTTTTTTGGAAGGCTGAGGCCAGGAAAGACATCAACGCACCTGTTTTTTCCTTGATCTCACACAGCACGCTGAAGAGAGCAGGCTTCATTCTGTGGCAGTTCAAGGCATGCTTTCTGAAACGGAAGAAGAAAGAATGAGCAAACGCCAGCAGGAAAGGCAGCGAAAGACGCCAAGGCTTTACAGAGGACTGGAACGCGCTGCAGTGACAGCAGGTTAACACATCGGATTAAGTGAGAAATGGGCAAGTTCTGGTGATAGATTTCATTTAAGCACCACACTCAGTCATCGCTAGGAGCAAACTGTCGTAAAAACACACAGGCCTTAGAATCCAGAATTCTGTGTCACTTCCAGGAACTGCAGGCACCTTCGGTTCTACCAAAAGCGTGTTTTATACATGGGGATAAAAAGTTGCTTCTTGAGTATACTAATATAAAATCTAATCACAGAATCCATCAAAAGGTAGAAAAAACCCGGGGTTTTTAGGGCACATACATCCTGATCAGTAGGAAGAAACTAGTACCGCTCGCCAACTCGCCTAGCTCACGCAAGCGGCCGCCCAATCCAAAGAAAAGCTGACTGTATTTAACAGCATTTTCATACAAGTTTTACCGCACGTGCTAATTCTGCTTTTTTGAAGCTCTTCCAGTGTTTGCAGCTTTGTTTTCCCACTGCTCTCCAGGAAGGGACCATGTTAATTACACCGTTAACACGGAATCCATCCTAATGCCTAATCAAAACAAGAGAATGACATCTTTTGCTGAGTTGAAAACACATTTGAAGCACGGTGAGCGCCGTATAAAAGCAGGAGCTGAGGTTTCCCACAGAGGGCGGGCAGTGTTTTACCACCACACCGATTTCTAAGGCTGGCCAGCAGTCAGGTGCCCAACTTCCACTAGAAGTCAGCGGAAAGAAGCATCTAACCGCACCACGCGCCTCCAAGAAAGCCTTGTTTGCTTCTCATGACCCCTTCTGTCATTCAGAAATAATATTTATGTCGCCTTTACTAGGTTTCAGTATGTCTTTTACATAAATACAAACTGGCCTTCCTTCTCGTGCACCGGTCTGTACTCCAGCCATCACGAACAGTGCAAATACAGGTGCCCAGCTTCCTCACAACCCATAACACTTCCAGCTACCGCCAAACTGCCAGCAAATACCAGAACATAAGCTTTTAACAAAAATTGCAGAAGCTGAAGCCAATCGGCCGCTTTCCTTCGTGACACGGCCTAAAGAAGTATAAAACCCTTTCGGCTACGGAGATGTTTGATAGTATCAACCCCAAGACAAACAGCCTGAGAACAAAGGCAGCTGAGAAGACAGCCTAGTGGAGCCTATTGTCCTTGCCTGATGAGGGAAAAAACAGGGGGAGAGAGGGAGAGAGAAAATGAATTCCAAGCCTTCAGACTGTACGCTCCACCCGGAGTCTAAAAAGTGGTGTTTACATACAAGGTAGGAGAGATACTAGACCCAGAGATAATTGCATAATTAATATGGCCACTAACTCTTGTGAAGACAGCTGCAATGTCTTTAACAGCAGCGTTAAACTCACCCTTGGCAGATGCATTTCCTTCCATCGAAACTTTCACCCCAGTTTGCAACTTGTATTAAAAAAAAAAAAAATCTCGCTGAGCACACTTCAAGAATGCTCTGGCGTTCACTAGGCGTGAAAATAATGCACACAAAATACAGCCACGTGCATTTTTAATATAAATAATAGAAGTAAACCCCAACAAATGAAACGGTTAACACCGTTACCAAGATCACTTCTGCAGCGGGTTTAACCAGGCTTGAGTTTTACTTTCTCAGCAGCGCGTCCTCTTAAGGAGGACCAAGCCAACCCAACAAACTTCTTGTCCAGAAGACAAAAGCAGCTTCTTCTATGCACGTACACGTGAAAATACACTAAAGTTGCTTTAAAACGCGGGGGCCTTCAAAACCTGCAGTGCTCCAGCTGGATTTTGACGGCATTTCTAAGACAACGTTGAGGTCATTTAGTTTAAGCAATGGTCAGGCCATTTTTCAAAGCCCATTCCTCAACTCTTATCTAGAATTCAAGTTCCTAACAAATTTATTCTGGTCAAAATGATCTTAAATACGTCGTCAGGAGAGAAAACTACGGCTCTTAAGCAACGTACAGGCAAATTCACGCCTATAGGATCTATATGTGAGCTGCAGACAGATCTTTCTGAGAAAAGAGTGGCAAGTAGAAAAGAAAAACTTGTTTGGGGAAGAAGCAACGGCCCCGCATGCGACCCCCAGCAAGCAACGCTCACGGATTTCATTTCCCTACAAGCTGCAGTTGAAAGTTACCCTAAAGAGTCGACTTTAAACCCAAATTATGAGTGCCTTCGAACACAAGGTTTCTCCTCATATAACCCACGCAGCCCTCTGGAATCTGGTACCTGCCCTCGGTAGTGCCACTGCCTCGGCATGCCGGTTGCTGACAGCGCACGGTAGCACCAGGCGTAACTAAACGCAGCCAAACTTTAGGCAGAGATTAATAAACCCCCACGATTTTATCAGCAGCCATCGTTGCGATAGGAAAATCGGGCCATGGGCAAGGACCAAGGGCAACGCCAGGGGCACGGCACCACGTTCATCCCGGGGAAAAAAAAAAAAAAGACCAGAAAAACATTTTGTTGCTTTTTATAAACCCGCTCGATGAGTCTCCACCTTCTCCCAACTGGCCTCATGGTGGGGGCTGCCCACCTCGCGCACGCCGAGGAAGCAAAGCGTGTAATTACGTGTAATTGCACCGCGCCAATCAGGGCCGGACGCAGCTCCAGGGCACAGAGAACACACCAGAAGATGCTGAATTCTGTTGATTTCCAGGCTGGTTTTGCCATGCAATTATTTACATCCCACCGAAGCCAAGGCAAGAGGAAAAGTAGGAACATTGCTCTTTTTCCTTTCGATAGGATTACCGAAAAAACTTCCCGGTGGCGGTGGAAAACGTCACGAGCCCCTCGCCGTGAGGGGCTCCACGGACCTCTGCTGCCTCTCTCTTGCCCTTCCCAAGCAAACTTCGGCCCTCAACGGCTGCCACCGTTTCGGTTTTCCTGTTCCCGGTGGCGTCAGGCAGGATAATCCCGTTTCCACCGGGGCTGCGATTCCCGTCTTGACGCCACCCCGGGCTATTTCTTAACGTGGCGAGAAGGATGGAGAGTGGGGAAATTAATTACAAGCAACGAGGGCGGCCTCCCGGTGCTGGAGGCCGGTGTGGAAGCGCTCCCCGGCTGACGGGAGGTGGTGCCACGGAAGCACCGGGAACCCAACGCCAACTTTTCGCCTCCGGTGGGCGATTTCCCACCGACCCCCAACCCCCCCCTCCCTCCCCGGGGCCTCACCGGAGCCGCGGCCCCATCGCACCGCGGGCCCCGCCGCAGCCCCGGTACCGAGCGGGGCAGAGCGTCGCGCCCAGCCCCGCCGCGCCGAGCTGAGTCACGGCACCGGGCTGCGCGGGAAGGCGGCCGGTACCGGGCTGCCCCCCCCCCGCCCCGCTCCCCGCCCGGCGGCCGGGCCCGCCGCTACCTGGCCTGGGCCTCGTCCAGGCTCTGGTCGGTGATGGCCATGATCTGCTGCAGGACGTCGCCCGTATCGTGGTGCGCGGGCGGCGGCCCCGGTGGGGGCGCGGCGGCCGGATCCCCGGCGGCGGGCGGCGGGGGCGGCGGGATGCCGCCGGGTAGGGTCACCCCGGCGCCGTGCGCCGCCGTCAGCAGCCGCGACGGGTCCTCCATGGCGGGGGGCAGCGGGGCCGGTCCGCCGCGGACGGGCAGCGGCGCGGCCCCAGCGGCTCCCACACAACAGGGCCCAGCGCCCGCACCCCCTCCCGCCGCCGCCGCCGCCGCCGCCGCCGCCCCCGCCAGGCCACGCCCCCTCCGCCGCACGCCGGGGGCGGGGCCGCCGGCAGCGCCGCGCCGGGTCCTAGCGCCGCCCGCCCCCACGCCGGGTCCTAGCGCCTCCCGCCCCGCCCCGCCGCCTCCCGGAGTCCCGCCGGCTCCGCTGACCGCTGGAGGCGGCCATCGGCCATTTCAGGCGGCTCTGCGCTCATGAGCTTCGGGGGTCCCGCTAACTGACCTCTCATTTGTCAGAGCAGAAAACAGAACATCTCCGCATGCTACCACGCGTGTATGTGCCGTGCAAGGAGCCCGGTCGTCGCCCAGCCACCATCGTCTCCTGATGTCAGGCCAAGCATCACACAAGCACGGCTCCCATCTCCGCTTTTCACGCTCAAAGAGAGCAAAATTATTCAGATCAATGCTAATGGCACTTCATTAGTCAGGAACACAACCGAAGGAACAATCAGACTACACGTTGCTTCTGTGTTGCTAATCCTGTTCATGTTTCTTAGTAACCCAAGGAAACTGTCACTTCTAAACCGATCTGTTCTGCCCAGTTATTGCTGAACTAGTGATCTTCTGCAACACCAACACCACGGGTATCCACCGGCACCATAAGCGCCTTCTTCCATCAGCAGGCGGCACAGGCTCCAGCCTGGGCTCAGGTCGTGTTCACTCATCGCTTTGTCACCTCCAAAAGGCTCTTGCTGCCACCACACGTGGCTCCGAGCGTGCAGAGGCTTCAACAGCAAAGCTACTGCGCATCTCACAGGTTTGCAGATGAATTAAGGCTTGTGGGAGCAAAGCAGTGCAGAACAAGTTATTTTTTAGAGAGGATCACCCAGACAGCTTTATAAGTTTGGGTATCTTCCTAAGCTGCTACTTGGAAGTTATAGCACTCTAGCCAGACCTAGGGTTGCCTGAAAACAGAAGTTAGAAAACCTCACGGTTAAAGCGTATTTAAATGTGTCTGCACAAGCATGCAGCTGAGTGCATCCGTCACCGTTCTTCACCTCTTTCAGCATTTTGCAGCCCAGCAGCATAACGTGGTTACAGCGTTCCACATCCTCTTACAGCTGCATTGCAAGTAGAAGCATCTTCTGCTCTCCTGATTGCTGCTAACCCAGCACCTGGATCTCCACCACATAGGCAAGGGTCATTTACCGTTCGGTGTTGCAGTTTTACTGCTGTTTAAAGTAACAATATCAGTTCTGCGAATACGAAACACTGCATTCATCCTCCAAAGCAGGCACGTGATGTTCATCATCTGCTTCAGAACACAAAATCCAGGTTTGATCCCTCTCTCGGATGCCCGGTGGCCAGGTCTCAGTGTCAGCTGGGCACATCAGCTTCTCCGGCTGCTCAGCAAAATCTTTGTAAAGAAAACATTCCCTCCTAGACATCATGATGAATGAGGAAAGTGCTGCAAACCGACACGGAGCTTCCCCTCTGGGGATGTTCCCAGCGGAGCGAGTGTAGCGTACCAGCAATCGCCCGGCTGAAGTAGCTGTGCTCTGACAAAGTTAAAATACTTTTTCTGTTCCTCTGCAGCAAACACATCGAGGTTCTTACAAAAGAAGTTTACTAAAAGCGGCAATTACGGTAGCGTGCAGGGTCTTCACGACTCTGGAAGGCAGCAGGGCCCCCTGGGGGTCCCGCTGAAGCCCAGCTGAAGGCCCCCCTCCAAGTACAAAGCAGGGAAACCTCCTTCTCCTCCTGGTGTCCTGTTATTCTCTCCCCCATAACACCACACACCTCTTAAAACCACTGACATTTTCAGGCACCACTACAACCATGACCAATGCAGAGCCATGGGTAGAAGTCTTAGCATAATGCTGTTCCTCAGGGGGTCATAGTTGCATTTAGGGGGGAAAACAAACAAACAAACAAACAAAAATTTGTTACATTAAAAAATGTCCAAGAAACCACTGGTATCAGTGAACACAAACATCTAAGTACCGCGTTCCCAGAACTCTGCTTGCCTCCATCAAGATCTTGAAATCTTGTTTCCAGGCAGAGCATTACCGTTCTCTTACTATTGGTGCATTTATTGATTGAACTGACTAAAGCTTTAAATCAGAGGGGAAAACAATAACCACAGTAAGACTCTCAATCGACCTGATCTTGGTATATTTACGATGGGTTTTTTTTAATCACTGGGCAGCGTTTGGACCAGAAGCAGCATCTTCCTGTTTTTATTTTTTTATGTATTTATGTGTGTGGATGTATTTGCACGTGCAGTGTCTATTAGAGAGACCCGTTTCTGGTTGTTGGGAAGCTTCAGTGCTAAAGCAACCCTGGCTTTACCATCCCTGGATGTGGTTCTATAGGGACAACGCCCGCGTAGCCAAGCAGCACTTTTGCTCATGCTAATACTTTCCACCGCTACTACCACATCAGGGGATTGGCAGCAAGCTGCAGCTTATTTGTTAAAATTTCCAAATATGAGTAATTCGGATGGAGCTCTAACATTTCTGTGCAACGAAAACCAAGACCGGTGCTGAGTGTATGTTTTGCCTTTGTTATTTCAAGTAAGAAATCTTAGCTAATGCTCCTGTGGAACAACACAGAAAGCATCCTAAGCAAGCGACAGCTCGTTTAGAAAGGCCCCAGAGCAGGAGCAGGGTGGGGACGAAGAGACAGAGCAAGGCAAGGAAGAAAATGACAGTGACAGAGAAAACAGATAAACCCTGCAAGTCCCGGGGTTGTGACTTGGCTCAGAACCACCAACCCGTCCTCCTTTGTTATCTTAGCTCCCCAGTAAGTGATAGTGACAGTGACATTTATCCTGCGGCTTTCGATAGATTCTAGCATGTCACTTTTTAGCGGGGAAGTTCTGCAGCATCCAGCAATCTTCCATGTATTCCAACATCCCACCGCAGACCTGGGACCTGGATTTAGGCACACACCTGGCTTTAGGAGCTAGAAGTCCCCACTCAGGAAGATAGCGACCCCCACTTTGTGACTTCGAGTGCACACAAATGCGCTGCTTTTTTTTTTTTTTTTTTTTTTTTTTTTTCAGGCTTTATTTTCAGCAGGTTCTTGCATAAAATGCCAGGGCCAAATCCAATTGAGTAACACCCTTTAAGACCCCAAGGGGTCAGGTTTTCACAGCGAGGGAACTAATTTTCCCATGTCACAGGGCTGAATGTTTATGACCCTGTTGCAGCTCTGGGAACGCTGACTGATGAGATACAGAGCAAGCACTACTGAAGAAATGCTGCATTTCTCAGAGTTTTGCTAAAATGATTAATAAACCATCTTTTCTCCTTCACAGGCTGACTATAGGGGGAAAGGGAGCTGGATTAAAAGATGACAAGAAATTAAATTGTCTTGCAAAAGTTCTTGCTGATGCAGCCAAGGGAACAGGGAGAGCTGTCTCCAGCTCTCTGATAAATCGCCCTGTGCATTTCGATTGGAAATGGACTGGGGTATAATTAGCAAGTGAATTCTCTCCTGTCAGCACAAAAAAAAAAAAAAAAAAAAAAAAAAAAAAAAAAGGGAGGGGGCGAGGGGGAATGGTTCATTTTAAAACTACAGCCAGGACTTCAGATGCCAACTGACAAGTTATAAACTGAGCCTGAAGCCCACAGAGCATCAAGGCGCAGGGTGAAACACCCCCGCTGTAGCCTACACCTTATCTCTAGGCATTTCCACAGCCAGAGCTACAGCTCAAGTAAGTGTCTGCGTTGCGATGATGGGATTAGATGAGCCGCTAGACCTGTGATCACCGCTTTTGCGAGGGGAGGCAGCAGCACACAATCGATGAGCTCCTCCTGGAGAAGGAAAACCAGCAGGCTCCCCAGCAAGAAGCTTGTACCCTCCAGCTGTATTTCACGATTCATCTGGGCCAGCAGATTTCTTCCTTATTGCTTCTGCCCACGAGATGCTTAAATTACATGTACGTGTGAAGATACCTGCACGCTCTTCATATGGGCAGAAACACCCGCCTGTCTCTTGCACCTGTGACAATTGCTTGCTGTCGGCATCCTGGAAGTCGGAACATAGGAACTTGGTTTCACAGATCAGCCTGAGGCTTTGCCCAGCCCCAAAACCAGCGGTGAGATGGTGGAAAACAGGCTCCACCACCACTACCACCACCCAACTCCTAGAGTCACATACTGGTGGCAGCGTGGGTGGCACAGCCCCTCCATGCAGAGCGCTGGAATGTTGCTGGTGGGAGGCTGTGCATCCCCCTTCTCAGGGGAGAAGGGGGCACGAAGCATCAGGCAGAGAAGAAAACACGGTGCAAGAACAGCCTGGCTGACGTTGCTTCCCAGCAGAGGAAGGCTCCAGCGTGCTGCACAACAGCTACCCACACCCCTGCCGAGGTTTTTCTGCCAGTAAGGGGACTCGTGAGTGTATGATGCTCCTTGGAAGTAGCTCACCATTTCAAAACCCCACTTGTAGAGCGCTCTGCGGGCTCAGGAGAGCTGTGCCCCATCACATCATCCCGTTCCTGGCTTGTGGTTATTTGTGCACAAGTCCTGTGGCTTCAGCCTCAAGTTGCTCGCACATCCCTTGGCTACTGCCGCAGCCGCCTGGGGAACATCAAGTGCTGCTAGCAGCAGATGAAAGTGACTGCAAAGTCCATGCCCTGGGCAACACAGCGGTGATACAGGTCACCATCAGTACCCCCAGGATACCCGCTTGTGCTCAGCTGGGACGCTTCGGCTTTGACCTTCATATTTGTGAAGTCCCTCCTGGACTTGCCACAATCTGTCAAGGGTTTCCAAATGCTGATGGGTTCCACTTTGATTTCAGCTGTGAGCTAAATTGCTTCTTACAGCCAGATTAAGGAAATAGTGCAGTGAGTCCAGAGGAGGCCATGAAGATGATTAGAGGGTGGAAGCACCTCTCCTGTGAGGCTGGGCTGCGAGAGTTGGGGGCATTTGGTCTGGAGAAGGCTCTGGAAAGATCTTACAGCAGCCTTCCAGTACCTAAATGGTGCTCACAGAAAAGCTGGAGAGGGGCTTCGTACGAAGTGTGTAGCGACAGGACAAGGGGGAACGGCTTGAAACGGGAAGAGGGAAAATTTAGGCTGGATATGAGGAAGAAATTCCTCGCCGTGAGGGTGGCGAGGCGCTGGCACAGGCTGCCCAGAGCAGCTGCGGATGCCCCATCCCTGGGAAAGGATTCCCATTCCCTGGGAATGTTCAAGGCCAGGCTGGACGGGGCTTGGAGCAACCTGGTCTGGCAGAAGGTGTTCCTGCCCGTGGCAGAGGGTTGGAACAAGATAGTTAACGTCCCTTCCAACCCAAACCGTTCTGTCATGATTCTCTGAAAACTGGTCAAACGCTGAAAGCTGCATTACACTTGCAACAGCCCGTACCAAAAACTATCAAGACACAAGGATGCATCTTTGACTACTTGTAATAGAAAAAATGCGATCTCTCGGATAGCCAGAGAGAAAATAAGAGCAAGCACTGCTTCAGCGAAGGTCCCTAAGGCATGGAGGCAGCAGGGAGAACAGGAAAGCAGCAATGCCAAAAGCATTTCTATTTCTCTGTCATCGCACAGCACAGCAGCCTCGGTATCTCCAGGTCCCACTACTCTACCGTGCTGCGTTACTCTTACCCAGACAGAAGTGGGTGGCAAGTGCTGGAAATCAGAGGTGGGTAGCACCAAATAAATAATTTTGTGAGAAATGACATCCCAGAGCAAAATCCAATGGGCAAGCTCCTCTTACTTCCTGGCTGGTGGCACTGAAATCTAGATTAACCCATGACTATGAAACTTAGGAGGAAAAATACTCTCTTGCTACCTTTGGTTGGTCTTCCCACGTAGTGCTTGGGACATCATTTTGGACAAGATGGGGACACTTTGCAGCATTAGAGACATTACAAGCACATTCAAAAAGTCTTTCTGAGAAATCCTGGGCACATTATTTTTTTTTTCCAGTTTGCATTCCTTGCTTTCAGTGAGCAGGGAAAAACCTGGAGAGCAAGACCGGTTCTACCATGAAAAGGGTCAATGCAACTCAGCCAAACACTCCTTTCCAAGCACAAATCAGTGAAATGCTCTCCGTCACCATCACGGAAGAGGCCGAGGGGAGATTTACCAGGAAATAGGTGTGAAGAACTAAAGAAAAGTTTTATTTTACCTGCTGGAAAATGCAGGCAGGTCAGAGCCCCTCCTGACCTCATCCTTCTGGTGCCCGCTGTATTCTCTGTGACAGGCACAGCGTAAGGACAAAACCTGGCCAAGACCACCAGCTGGAAGCAGCATCTTCCAGAAACCCTGCTTGAAGCTGGACTCCAGGATGTTACCAGCTCTCACAAGAGACGAGACACAGGTTCTTCTTCCTTTTGCTCACAGAAGTTCCACTTCGATAGCGCGTGGGAGCACAGACTTGTGAAACCCAACTGCTGCTGCTGAACGTTGCGCTTTTTATAGCGAAGCTTTTCACAGAAATACCACAGGATGTAATTATTCCACCACCAGTGTGACCCTTCTTAAATTATCTTGGCTACACACGTGCCAATCCACTGCAGAGATACCAGGCTTCACTGCACGACTGCACTAACGCATGTCCTAAGCCAGGAACTCACCCCACGAGAGCTTCGAGGTGCTCTGCCTTCTGCAGGGGGAGGCAATGCAAACGTGGTGGGCTCCAAAATTATCTGCCACTGGCATGCAGACCAGGGGCCCCAGGTGTCACACCAGGCATCCTCACACATTAAAAATAAACTCTCAGCCCCGATATTCCAGCATTGCCCAAGACACAGGAAAGCACAACTGACTCCAATAAGCTTAATTTTTGCGGTGGCTATGCTTACAGCGTCGCAGAAATTTTGATTTTCATTTTCCACAGCTCAGTAGGTCAGAGAGATGAAGAACTGAAGTTTAAAAACAAAGAAAAACCCACCATCACCAGCTTCCCTCTGTGAACCTCACTTTCCCCTTTATTCTGTCTTTCCCCTTTCCACAGGTTGGGTTTTTTTGTTGTTGGATTTTTTTTTCTTTAAGAAAATAAACCTTCGGACTCCATCGGTCCCCACAGTATTAGTCTCCAGTGCTACCCTCCCCCCAAAAAAACCCACACCAAAATCCATATTACTTTTGGCAGCAGCTTGCTTAAGGAATTCCAACCAGTCAGCAAGGCACGACCTCTCATTCCTGGAACCATACAGCCTATCTTTGATCAAGTTGTGTGTTCTCACTTGTCCTGCATTTGATCCCTTAAAAATAGTTCCTAGGTGTCTCTTCCTTCCTCCCACCTCACACAGTAAGTCTAGAACAATCTCACAAGCCTAAAAAAAAAAAAAAAAAAAAATAATATCCCCTCCCCCCCAATTTCAGCACAATTTCCTCTTAAAAAAAAATAAAAAATGTTGAAACCGGTAATGAACCTTCAAAGGCAGTTTCATACTGTGATTTTAAGGAAAAGCAGGGGGTCTTTGCAAACTGAAGGGAGGGATGTTGCCACATTTAAACTAGACACACCACAGGTTATGCATGATGAATTAAAACGCAAGCTATCCCACAAACCTGGCAGCATCCAGCTCTGGATACAGTGATAAAGTTATATTTAAAATCTCCTAAACAGAACCGTGTAATCAGGTACCACCTCACCCTTTTCTGTAGCATCTTGTTTAGGACACAAAACTGCAAGTGCAACATGGGTCCTGCCTCCACGTAGTTCAACACAGCTTTGCGTTTCCAAATAAAACTAGGACGTAAAGTCACAGGGGATACCGAAGAGCCTAACCCCCTCTTTTTTTGTGATGCATGTTCTATAAATCCCATTTATGTCTCCCCATCTTCTGTGCTGGGAGGGCTGTTAAAATCCCCCTCCTATCTCTTCTGCCTCATCGATTCACCAGTTCTTTTCAAATCTCACGGAAAACAGCACTTTCCAGGCTAGCTTCTAATTTCCTGCTCTCTCATCTATTACAGCCAGCTGGAAACAACTAGAAATCCGCAGGTCCCAAGTCACTCAGGAAGAAAAATCTCGCTGAAGAATTCCAGGCAAGCCGCCTCCATTCCTGATGGGTGCCAGGCATCACTCAGACAAGCTCCACTAAAGGTTTGGGACTTTCTTTCTCCTCCTCACACTAATTAATTTCTATTTACCTTTGGGAAACCATGGATGAAACTGCATTTGTACGTTCAGGTCCCATCATTCAACAGAATCCGTTTTTATACAGGAGTATTGATGTGTTCCAGGTAGTCAGGATATTCTGCCTAGTACCAACTGGGTCACATCCCTGCTATACAGAGGGGTACCTACTGGTCACATCCCTGATACACAGATGGAAAAATCAAGGTTGTGTATGACCGTTCTTTCATATTTATACCACTTTGACAGGCTAAATTTAAATAAGTCATCTAAAACAGGGGTGGGGGAGGAAACCCCTCGGAGGCAATCCTCTCTACATGGTGGTCATAAAGCATCACGAGCCTGTTGTCAATGACTTCAATTCTACCTGTGTGGCGGGTACTTACACAAAAGCTCTTGTCAGAGTGGGATGGCATCGCTGGAAGGCGGCTCGACAAGCAGCCAGCAGAAGGCTGAGGTCAGCCGAGTTACCAGATCCCTCGGGGAAGAACGTGTGCAGCTTATTAAAGGCCCAACTGGGCAGAAAAGCCAACTGCAGCTCTTTTAGGAGCCAAGTGTCATCTCACCCACTACAAAGATTCATTCACACCCAGATGCAGTCAATTCCTTACAGCCACCCCAATTAAATCCGACTGGTACTGGTCCCACCCCTAGGCAACACGAACTTTCTTATTTCCTCCTTCCCTCTTTGTTAATAAAAGCAAACGCACACCAGGCTCTGCTTTAATTGTAATCTCAGCTTTGCCTGAAGTAGGGCTCGCGTGCCTCCTGCTTTGGGGATGCTCAGGAAAGCAGAAAGCAGCGACCTAAGTTTGTTCTGCCCCAGCTCCACCACTCCCAGTAACAGCTCTCCAGGTGTTCACCAATTTCAGCCTTCCTCCAGCTCCTGCTAATTCGCCCCCTGCTTCCACCGCAGTGTGTGCCTGTAACAGTGTTTTCCAGGGAATACTCTCTAGTATTCTAGCAACTAGTCATCTTCTTTGGCAATAAAAAAATAAAGCGAAGCCTCCTCTTAGCCCTACCACCTGGTAGGCCTTACATGCACAACCTTTCCCCACACCAGCCAAGCCTGTTTGTGAGCAGTGGACCAAGGCTGTCGTCTTGCCCCCAGCTCTGGCTGAAAATTACTTCCTCCAGCTCTTGCTGGTCTTTCTGGAGGCTCTAACCCCTCCAGACACACACACTCCTGCCAGATGCTCTCAGAGGCAGCCTGCCTAGAAGGCAGACCAGTAGCAGGGCCACCACACAGCAAGTCATGAGGGATGCGAGCGTGAAGGGCAGCATCCCTCCCCTCCCAGCACCGCAACACACAACTGGAGGCTGTTACTTTTCCCAGGGCTTCGGGAGATGGGAAAAATGCCAAGTCCTCTCTTCTAAAACCCAGGACAAAACATTTATTCCAAAAGTCTCTGGGACACAGAGATGGGAACCATATTCCAAGACTGTTTGAGTCAATCCAGGGGACTGTCACCTTAACGGTCACTTCCTACGTTTTGCAAGAAAAAGTCCATACACACACATTTGAGTAACAATGCCTCCCGTACGTTGTCTTCTCTGCAAAGCCAGCTGAGGTGATCAGGCAGGATCAGAACCGGGCTGTTGTATAAAAAAAAAAAAAAAAGAAAAAGCACCCTGAAATTATAAATTTAGACCATAATTCCAAAAACCTGCCTTATGTTAGCCTCTCTGCTCTGAGAGAAGCCCATGGAAAACTAAACTCTGGATTTTCGGACTGTCACAGGCACTTTCACACTGTTAAAAGTTTAACAGCTTGAAGGTGAAGGAAACCTGGAGTATTTATGGTTCCTCAGCTGTGAATATTCTTCTGCCAGCAGAGCCTCTGCCCTCCAGCCATGGCCTTGCAATCAGGAGCGACAGTTTACATCCCATATCAGATGCAGCCAACGGACTTACCCACAAAACTAAATCCTACGTCCGCTAATATTAATTAGCGCCACTAATTTCTTAGGGTGCTTTGCCAAGAGAAAGGCGACATACGGACAGACTGTTAACACGTTATTTGAGCAGTTGAGTATTAAGGTACAAACTGCACATTAAAACCTAAGGCAAAATACTGATTGCCTTGGAATCTAACCTAAACCTGTCCCAAAGGGTTTTCAGCGAGTAGAAAGATGGTTTAATGGGAACATGACTCACTCCACATTTATGAATAGGCAATGAACTTGTGAATACCACATGGTATCACTTAGCAGAACACAAACACAACTGCAACTGGTTACAGCACCGCTCTCCATTTTAGGAAAGAATTAGGTGCTTCTCAGACATCCTCCAAAACCCCGGAATACTTTGAAATTCAGTCACACACACTTAGGAAAGCAGGAATCTGCTTCTCAGGAAGCAATTCCAAACAGATTCCTCTCAGAAGAGGATTTAAGAAGAATACGATTTCTGAAGTGGGTGGAACACAACCTGGATAAGGCTCTCTGGGGAAACACTAAAGCTCTGTTTAGGAAACAACGCGTAAAGCTGAAGAGCTTTGGCTCTTTGGAGCACGCTGCCACTGGAATGATTCTTTCTGAAGGCGGTAATACTGAAGTACCAAGAAAATACTTTGCTTGTTGAGAGATCACACAAGATTCCCGTTGCACAGAGCTTGCTTCCAGATGCTGCTAAATTAAATCAACTTTGCATTAGAAACAGCAGTCTTTAATAAGAATACTACTCAAAGTATGTTTGTCCTAAACAACGCGCCATCCAGCGGTTCCTTAAAAGCATCTTGTCCTTTATCGATGACAAGTATTTTATAGAAATATTTATGCTTGAGCATGTAAAAAGTCTCCGCTGCTTTAGAAGCAGGTCACTCTTCACCTCTGCTCTTCTGCTCGGAAAGCAGCCGCCATTCAGCACCGCGCTCGTCTTGCTGACTGAGCACTAAATAGAGGAATCCACAGTAAAGTGCCCGTTCTGAGAAAGTGTTCTGCGGTCCGTGGTGTTCAACTTCACCGCCGTGGGGGTGTATTTGGAATTCCTGTAACAGACAAAGCAGAGGATCCTCCGGAAGGTGCTACGCATCTCGTTGTCCCTGTAAGAGTAGACTATCGCGTTTATCAACGAGTTGATCTCTGCCAGCAAAAGGACATATTTCTCCACCGCTAGAACGTTGCAGCTCTTGCAGCCCAAGCCATCCAGGAGGAGCACAACTTGCCCTGGAGTCCAGCAGATAACAAAAGCACCTGGGGAGAGAAGAACCCCCATTAGAGAAAAAACACGTTCCTGGCCATGCCCCGTCACTCACCACAAAGATGCTCAGCGGAATCACTGGTGGTTTATCTTGTGAAAAAAGTTAAAGGCGGAGGAAAAAAGCCCACTAGTAGTTTCACCCTATAGTTTTGCTTTGGAAGAAGACCAAGGATTCAACCAGCAAATATTAAAAATGGAGGCACTGGGTTGTCCTCCCCTTCCCCCCGCCCCCATTCACTCAGAAGAACTTTTCCCTCCAAGCACTTTCACTCCCCTCCCCTCGCCCCCACCACGCCATTTACAGAGTGAAGACAAAGCGGTCACATTTCCTATTTACGTGCCACTCCCTCCAAGAAGGGGAACAGGCTATAAAATTAGGGAAGAGCCAGAGTAAAGCATTACAAAAGTTAAATGAAATAATCACCGTTCATACAGTTTCTGGGGGTTTAACAGGGTGAGTTTGGAAGTGTCCTGGCCAACACACAACTGTTGAAGTCCCCCTTCGAGCAGAAAATAGCCACGCAACAGGCTGGCCAGTGCCAGGACAGAGCTGGCCAGACTCCACCACCAATTCAGTCGGGCAAGGCTACGCTCTTGCCACCACCTGCAAAGCTCTTTGGCAAAAAGGCTAATTGCTGTTTCGCATGACGGAGTGGGAGGTGCCCGCAGCTCCTAAAACCCTTCTTACAGTCGTGATTTTAAGGCTGACGTAAATGGAGCACTCGCCCATCAGTGCTCCTGGAGTTCGTACATAAGGTTGTATCTTCAAGCGCACGAACTGCACCCTGCTGCGTCTTCTGGGAAAGGGTGGTCAAGGCGACAACTTGCTGGGAACCTCGCCACTACACCCTTTACTGAAAAACATCAGGAAAAGGACAAGATCCAGAGGAGCTGCACCAAAACCAAGAGGCTGAATTTAGAGCTGTCGTTGAGTGAAATGCCCCACCAGTGAACACAGGGACACCTGGGAGGGATTCTCCTGGGTTTCTGGTGAACACAGGGACACCTGGGAGGGATCTCCTGGGTTTCCAGGGGTGTTCCCCCACTGATTTCAGGCCACTGCATTGTGTAACCCTTTTAATTTAAGTAAATCATGCTCCCAGGTGGTCAGCACAGCAGCCACCGCATCTGGGCCAAGCAGCTCTCCCCCGCACTTGCGGACATGACTTCACTCCGTTTAAATTTAGCAAATACACAAAACAGATTCCTGGTTGTCATGAAGGGAGGTCCAATACTTCTATCTTGAGTGAGCCTGCAGGCAAGGGACCTCCTTGTTTAGTGAGGCACCTTATTTTTTTAGCCAGGTTTTCAACACCTACAAGGCAAGCCAGGTTCTCTGGAGACCAGCTCCCAGCAGCACAAAGTAAAGCCAGAGGAATATTCAAGATGAGATGGGGGAAAACCAAAAGGAGGTACCCAAGAAGTTCTCGGCCTTTGCCTGCAAATCCAGCCAAATTCCCTGCTCCTTAATGGAAGCACAAGTATTCAGAAAGAAACCTGAACTCTTAATAATCTAACACAGCACGGTCACCAACGACTCAGCCCTGTGGTTTGGTCATCATCACATCTTGTATCACTCAACTGGTCTGTGGGAAAACCTCCTCCTGGTTTCCAGATGTACCTTGGCCTTATTACTGGTTTCCAAGTCAGCTCCTAGACCTGTTCTTAACGCCCAACACCTGCAGGATTATCAGCCACAACTACACAACGACCTTGCCTTGTGATGGAGTGGCCCACAGAAAGCTTCTACCACGCCCTCGCCTTCCTCACACGCTCACCAGCAGCTACACCCTCTGATGCATAAGGCGCAAAGTATTCCTCTGTGCAGAGTCCAAGTTTGCAGAAGGCTGGGGAACGAGGGTGGAGAAGGAATTACACCAGGGCTTTCATGGGGAGGGGAAAAAAAACCCGCTGCAGTCTCAACTTTACGCTGAATCTGAAAGGAAAGGCAGTTTTCTGCCCGGGTTGAGCAATTCCCTCCCTCACTCCCCTTGGTGCAAGGGACCCATGCGGAACGACGGCTGCTTCTCTCCAACGCTGCCCTGCAGAGGAAGGGGAGAAGCCCCACAGGTTACAGAAGTCCTCCTGAGTCTTCCTCAGCTTTCCACATCGGGTTCCTCCCCACTGTCCATCCTCAGATGCCAATCCCAATTCCCCGCAAAGCCACAGCAGCTCTTCTGAGCCTCCTCTCACCCAAGTTTTTAACTCGCCCAAGGCAGAAGACAAAGCAGGCAGGCCAGGTCAGGAGGGGGGACATCGAGAAGCAAGGCATCTCCCAAATCGAGCCGAGGCACCAGGCTTGAATCCCATTTTCCTTCTTGCCCAGCATCCCCATCCTGCCCACCCTCTCCCAGCTGATGCTGTGAAGTCCCATAAAGTCAATCAGCCCTGCTGACACCTTGGGGTGACCCCACTGGTACTGTTCAGGAAGGGGGCAACAAAACAACTCCTCTCCACTCCACGGGCTGTGCAAAACATACAAAGTAAATCATTCTTCAGCCCCCCTGACCCTCTGTGCAGCATCTGATCAGCTCCAAGGCACCAACAAACTCCCAGCTGCACACAAGAGATGGAGAGATTGTGAGGCAGGGAAGGCGACGTCACAGGAAAGGCAGGAATAGGCAGAAAACTCTGGTTTCGATGCTCACAAGTTACAACAGGACCCGGCAAGCCGGCGTGCCCCTGAGCAGGGACACACCAAGCAGCCTGACAGCCCCCCACCCCCACACCACTCCCCTCCCCTGCTGAGCCCCACTGCCAGCAGGAGTTTGCAAGGGAGTAGTCTTTGTCTGCAGCTCCGAGGTTTCCCTGACGGAGCAAATTCTGTGCTTATCAGGAAAGATTTGCAAGCAAGGGGTTGTGACCGTGAGCCCAGAGTCAAGCTGGGTTGCGGGAGATTTGAGTACGTTGATTTATTGCGCTTTATAGAAAGGTTGTTAGACCATTAAAGCACGAAGCAAAAGCAGATGAAAGAAATCACGGAGCGGCGAGGCTGTCGGAAGCACAGTGCCTGCGCCACCTCCGCCATTAGAGGCACAGCACTGGGCAGAATCCAAATATATCCAAATCAAGTGAAATATCCTGGAAAGTCGGAGCCTCAGCGCCAACCACTTCCAGTTACTGATCGGCCTCTATTTGCACTACAGACTGCAGATGCAGACAGATGACGGGGCTGTTAGCGCTTTGCCGGAGATCCTATGCTGATGGAGAGCAGCTTGAACGATGAGCTGAGGGCTCCCAAGGATGTATTTACCCGAGCAGATTCAGACCCAGCACTGAGCTGCTCAAAAAACCAAAGCCTGAGCAGAGTTCAGTGCCTGGTTCCAGTAAGCAGTAAGGAATTTGAACACAACTCCCTCATTCTTCCCCCATCACCTCATAATATTTGTCCCAAGCCCCTTGCAGCCCTTTGATAAAGGATGCGCCAAGCGCTGCCTCTTGATGGAGGCCTGATTATAGCTGCTAATTCCACGCTACACTTCTAGGGAGGGAGCACGAGAGCCGCTCCTGTCCCCGAAGCCACTGCACTTCAGGCAGTTGGATATAACCTTCCTGCAGAGTCCTGAAGCTCTCGAGTTCCTCGGCAGCCAAACCAAACCACACCACCAGCAGCAGCTTTGGAGACCAGGGAAGCAGAGCATCACTTCCCAACGCTGTCCCGAGCACATTCACACAAACCCCCAACCCACCCACTCCCAACCCAGGACGGGGGACCAAAGCATTACTTAGATCGGCCAGAGCAAGGTGGACTTACTTAGGATAATAGTGACTGTCTTGACAAGGCTGATCATGGTCTCCTTGTAGCGGGGGTGGAAGCTAGTGTGCTTAGACATCCGTGTCATCTTCCTTTTGACGTAGATGAAGATGTGCGTGTACACGACCACCATGATCAGGAAGATGACCAGGTTGGAGATGGCCCAGAAGGTCAGGTAGCTCCTGCTGTAGAGCGGTGCCATGCTGGAGCACTTCTCCAGAGCACAGAGGCAGTGCCAGCCGTAGGACGGGATGAGCCCCAGGAGCAGGGCCGTGACCCAAATACAGAAGATGAGGATCATCACGCGCTGGTTGGACATTTTGCTGTGTAACTGCATAGTGAACACAGTCTGGTGCCTTTCCACAGCAATTGCCAGCAGGTTCACCACAGAGGCTGTCAAACTGGTGTCCAGCAAGCTCTGACGGATGAACCAGGTCTTCAGGGAGAGCTCTGCTGTCCGGGGCCCCGTGTGGAACATGAGAAACATGTAGGCGATGCCAGCAAAGAGGTCGGCCGCTGCCAGGTTCCCCAGCAGGTAGTAGATGGGGTAGTGGAAGCGCCGGTTGATGATGATGGCAGTGATGACCAGCAGGTTGGTCAGGAGCACAATGACACTCACCGTCAGGCCCAGGGCAACCACCAGCACATCCTTAGTCCTCCAGTACGTGGTCAGCTCTTTGCGGCTGTTGTTGTAGAAGAACCCCACGGTCTCATTGTAAAAACAGTGCTTCATCGCTGCTGTCCTAAAGAGGGGTGACAGTATTATTAGCTTGTTGTCCCCGTGTGTGTGTCCCCCCCCTACACACACAACTGTTGCCAGCCAGGGAGATACTGAGCAGCATTACAATAATGCCTCTGACACAGATGGAGGTGGAGAGGAGCTCAGCCCCATGAGCAACAGGAAACCACTTTTGTACTCAACAGAGACCTACACACATCTCACGGGCCAAGTCCTTAGCGATCAGTCCTCAAAGCCGTGCCGAGGATGCAGCAAAACCTTGAACATCCATGGGAGGAGTTAAGGTTTGCCAGATCTGATAAGATATTCTCCCTGCCGGGCCCACGCAGCTTCGTGGGGACAACAGACAAAACTACTGATGTCGTCCCAGATGTCCTGCTTCAGAAACATAAAAACAAAGCCACAGCAAAGAAGGTTTATCGGTCAATCACTAAACAACGTGCTGGTGAAGCCTATGAGCCTCTGCAGCTGCTGCAGTCCCCAGGACTGCTGCTTCTGCTTCAGTGAGCGCACGCACCTCATCTTCCCTGGGTAGTTTCATTGCTTAAAGGCCACAACACACAAGCTGCTTCTGAACGCTGCCCTATGCACAGCAATCCTTCCAAAGCAGGGCAGTACTTCCCAAACTTTGCCAAGAGGCACAAAGCACATAGAGCAGGGCAGAAACAAACCCCCTCAGCCCAGGAAAATAAACAGCAGCAAGAAGGCAGCACGTTCAACCATGGGGCTGGATCTCTGGAAGGGCTGGATCATCTGGAACCCCTGCAGTGCTTCGATGAGAGAACAGCGTGTGGGTCAGCACCCAGAGCATCACCCGGTAAGGCGCCTGTGCAACGAGGGAAGCAACTCCCCTCTTCCCTTTCCAGGAATGGAACAAGACTCCAGTTCCAATTTCAAATTCCACAAAAAAACCAAAATTCCAGTTCAAAACTCATTGAACTCGCTGGAAGAAATCGATAGGAAAAGACATTTAAACCTCCAGAAGGGCTGTTCACATTGCTTTGACACGCTGGGCATTGCTGAGAGCAAGACCAGACAAGCCACTCGCCTGGATCACATCATTAATTTTCAGAGCCTGTATCCCTTTAGTAATCGAACTTCCTATCCTGTTGACAGCCAAACATGAAGCAGCAGGTCAAGGTGAAGGATATTTCACCTTACAGAGTCAGAATACAAACCTGGTAATTGAATGGGTGTCAACTGTGTTACTTGCCCATAAAAAAAAAAAAAAAAAAAAAAAAAAAGACATGAAAAAAACGCAACACAAACGCAAGGAATAAGAAGCAGTCCAGTCACTACGCCCCACAGCAGATGCAGCAGATGTTCGTGTTCCTTTACTAACCAAGAGCTTGGAAATCTCAGCTCAGGGCTGGCTGCGGTCCCCGCTGGGATGGGCAAACCCAGCCTGGAGCCTCGTTTCTTGCAGCACTTTGAGGTGCCGAAAAATGACACAGTTTTTCCCTACCCTGGTGTGTTCTGCACATGAAGTCACCGGTTCTCCCTGTCCCCTCGCGAGCAAACCCATCATCCTGACTTATGTGCAGAACATAAGAAGAGTGCCGTCCTCTTCAGGCAGGGAGAAAACCCAACGTGCCTGAGTTACAATTAATTTTAATTACCCCCGAAACCAACACGCAGCTCAGGGGGGCTCATTAGTTCCATGTTCTTCCACTCTCTAGGCAGAAAAGCTTTCCGGGACCGCGTTGTTTTCCAGGATGCTTCAAGCAGGAGCACCCAGCGTAGCAGCAAGGCTGCTGTTAGGAAGCCAGGCCAGCTTATTATGGGCTGCACCGCACCCACCTCTGCCCGCACACATGCAGAGTTGTGCAAACAAGGGGGCTGAGCCAGGAAAGCCTATCATACCTGCAGCTGAACTTTTGATCTCCGCTGCTTAATGAGCTCTGTTAGCAGTTTGCTTTGGCATATGGCTGTGTCTACCACGAGGCAAGAAAGCTGCACAACCGAACTCACTCTAAAATCTGCTGAATAGGGAAATGTTATTTTTTACAAACATTATTGGGGAAAAAAAAAAAAAAGAAAAAAAAAGGAAAAACAAGGCAGAGGAGGAATCAACCTGCCCCAGAGGATAGAGGTTACTACTAGCCCTAGTAACAAGTACATCTTCCATCTCTTTCCAGGTCACAGGGTGTTTGGAGATTGAGCTGTTCAGGAGTCATGTGGTCCACACGCAGCGCAGGGGACGAAAGCAACCAAGTGGGTTCTGCAGAGATACCACGTGGCAACGCAGCAGGTAACCGGGGATTTTGGGCTTGAACAGGGAAAAGCAATGGAAGAAGGAAGGAAGGAAAGCCTAGGAACAGGACAGGACGAATACAACAGCTGCGAGTCACAGGCAGGTGGATGACCACCTTGGTAGGGTGCCTCTGGGGAGGCCCCAGAGCAAAGGCTAGGCCATTCTTCTGCAAGTTTTGGAACCATTTTTGAAAGCTTTAATCCCAAATCAAAAAGGCAAGCATTGCTGAAGTTCGGTCAGTCTTAAACTTCACCCGTTTAAGATGGCATGCGGATGCCCAGGGAAGAAAGGGAGGAAGGAAAGAAGTTCAGGTGGTACCAGGGTTCAGAGACCACCACGTGAACAAGCACCTTTCAACTGCCATTTAACCCCCTTCACATGTTCGCTGCAGAGTAGCATAAGTGTCATCCCCACCCCCACAAATTATAAAAGTTTAACTGATACGATGGAGATCATCATGGAACAGACTCGTGCTGTACAAAGACAGCTCACGCTCTGCTTTTATTTTCCAGGAACATTCAAATACTCCAGTGAAATAACATGCTGATGGATCTTATTCCCAGTAATTTTCGAGCTGACACCAAGACAAATTTAATCCAGCTAAGTCTAGCTTTAAAATTGCCACTAAGTTACAGAGACCACTCTTATTTTGTTGCAAATATTAACAGATTCCACAGCTATGACAGCCCTCATAAGCTTCCTCCCGGCAAACTGTGAACTTTTTTAAAGCATGATACAAGTACTGGTTCAGTGGTACGTTTACTGGGGGAGGGGATGAGAGCTGTGTAAACCCACAAAGGAACTGTGTTCTGCATGTGCAACACTCAAATCTGGAGGAACAACCCTGCAGCATTAATAGCAATGACAACATCTGCCACGCTTCTTTGGGCAGGACCCACTTAGAGCTGCAGGGAAAAGTTGGAGGGTTGCAAATCCCTCCGGAAGGTGCGTGGGTTGCAAACCAAAGGTGTGCGATCCCATCAGCGGGGTGGGGTCCAGGGGGACCAGACAGGTTCGTGCTTGTGGCTGGCTCTAGGAGCTCGTGTGCCACTTCACCGTCGCCCTGCCATCCGAAAACTGCCCTTGGAGCTTGGCAGCAAAGGCAGACAGTGCCACAGAGCAAAACTGAACGGGCAGCGCCCAAGAGGAACACCCTGCCCACAGCAGCCAGAAAGTCAGGCCGGTGCCATGATGCACAAAGGAGCTGGAGGAATCTATTGTTCAGTGTCCGAGCAACCCCCTTCCACTCCTCAGCAGGAGCTTACAAGATTTTCTTCCTTGCCAGCCGTGTTTACTCGGTCAAACCAGATTCCAGTTACTTGCTGCAACAGTTCTGCAGCCCCTTTCCTTGAGCAATACGCAAACACAGCCTCTCCTCTCATCACGCTACCTCAAACTCTGCTCAAGGCTCTCCCCCTTAAAACCCGGCACAGCTTTTGAACTTTGGGAGGAACCACCAGGCAAAACGAGCGCCTAACAGGTTTTTTTCTCCTTGCCATCCCTCTTGCATACGCCATCTCCCTTCTTAATCAGTTAATTGCCGCCCAAGGTTCACGCTAAGTTGTTTCACGCAGCAAGTAAAGGTGCAAGTGTCCTCCCTTCCCTGTCGCCTCTTGCCTGCCAAAGTGGAAAATGCTAGTCAGCTCCTGGAGCTCGGGGAAGACATCCAACACTTGCTCACAAGCCGACGGCCAGCCGGTGTACAAGGGCAGAGGGATGAATGGCTGAATTTATGCTCCCACTAATCACCAACACAATCAGCGTTGATCAAGGCAGCACAATGGATCTAGAAGGGCTCACAGGGACTCAAATCCCAGCTGTTTCACCCCTGTGTCCCCTGCATGCAGATTTACACGGCCAAAAATTCCAACCACTGCTATATTTAAGCCATAAACACTACAAGCTTTTACTCCAAAGAAGAACGTTCTTACCTGAAAGCACAACCACTGCATCCAAACCTGACATTTAGCATTGGTCTCCCCACCACAGGAAACCAGGGCAGCTATCCAGCAAGGAGATCCCCATCTCTGGAGGGCAGAAGTGCTTTCCAAGCAAGTGAAAAAAAAAAAAAAAAACCAAAAACAAACCCAAGTGCCTTACAGGAAAGTTTCAGACAAGCTTTACAGCCCCAGAGTCCATCACGCACTGTTCCGCTCCGAAACACTGGCTCCTGGGAGGCAAGTTTGCAAGAGCTGGATGAGCCCGTCCCTCCTTGGGTCCTCCCCTAGGCGGGTCCTTCCAGGAGACCCAGGAGCTGTAACCCGAGTCCTCGCCGCCTTCATGGAGGCCAAAGCCACTTGCCAAGCACCTCCGGGTCTGGCTGGAACGGGTTAGACCCGATCTGCCAGCATCACCCCTGTGGACCAGCTCCTGCTGGCAGGAGCTCCAGCGAGGTGCTGGGTGGGGAAACGGGTGGTACCCCTTGGTCGCCCCCTGGCAAGGGCTCGCTCCTGCTCGCCCACTGCCCCAGAGCCTTTGCCCCACTATGGGAGGCGAGTGAATCCCCCGGATGACCCGGTGGGATCCTGCGATGGAGGGGCTGTCACCCCGTGGTACCAGAAACCCGCTCTCCGAGCCTGCGACGATGGCACCCACGTCCCAGGTGGGCTGTCAGGTCAGGAGCTCCCCCCCCCCCCGCCTCCATCCACTGCAGCTGCCACACTTGCCCAGTGCATGGCAAGAAACCTTGACACGGGGAAGAAGCAGGGAGAGGGCAACGCTGTGAGACACGAGGGAAACTGAGGCACAGACCAGAGAGGATATTCCTGCTATAACTTGGTAAAACGCATCTGCTGGAATAAGAGCTCCCGTGTCAGTCCTGACACAGCTGAGATTATTTTACCTGCTGAGTACCGTCCAAATGCCAACAGCACACTTGGTGCTAACAGGCCACCACTGTATAAATTATGAAGGAAAAAAAAAACACCTGAACCGCCGAGTTTGCAACATCCATTCACTTTGATTTACACCCGCTGCTCTCGCCAAGGCCCCAGCAATTTCCATTCCACTCCGATTCCTACTCTCCCGCCCTCCTCCTACCATCATCTGTTTCCCAAGGAACAATGTTATCACTGCAACCCTAATCAGCTGCCAGTCAGATACAGCAGAGCTTGGCCGGGCCCGGCAGTGTTATGTAAAACAGGCAGGAGATTTACAGGGAGAGCACAGCACAAAGGGGGTCGAGATAGGGCCAGAGGTCCAAGGACACATTAACAGAGCAGGACAGGAGATAAACAGAAGCATGGCAAGAGCAACACTGGCCGAAGGGGATGAATAGGACAAGCTGAGATAGCAGCAGGGCAACTACCCAGCCCCGCAAAAAAAAAATATTGTACCAGGCTCCCTCAGTTGTACCCGCAGCCTCCAAAGACCAAAATTCATACCAGAAAGCTCACAAGGGCTACAAAAGCCATCTATCGTTACCACCTGCTTAACGAATCTGACTCCTGCGGCTTCAGGGCAGTGATGCCACCCACAAGGCAGGACCAGGCACAGGGGCCATTCACGAGGTTTCCCTGGGCTTTTTTAGAAGCAAAATGTGCTAACAGGTACCCCAGAGCCCTTTCCTGGGGGGATCTGTATTTGAACAACTTTTGTTCAAAATTTTGAACAAAATTTGCTTTTGCGTAGCTGAGAGCTACCAAGAAGTTCCCCCCTAACCCAGAGAGCCAGAAGCCCTTCCCGCAACTAGATTTTACAACATTAGAGTTACAAGAAATCATTTCAGGTTCGACCCTTCCTCAAGTGACATGGGGCAGGTCTTCCCCCTTCCCATGAGGCATTTTTTACCCTTTTGGTTGCACGCTTCAGACCGAAGAGACCCAAGCCCCAGCTGCAACAAACAGCTCCCCCCCTTTGGCGTGCTCCAGCACTTGTGCTGCCAGCAACGGATCTATCACCGACCCAACCCTCCACACCGGTGCACAAGTGCAACCCAGGTCCGAGAAACCGTTTGGCACCAGCGCTGGCTTCAACAGGCTTCAGACAGTTACGAAACGCAGATTGGGATGAGCAGCAGTCTAAAAAATCCTTTTGATTCACTTGTTTCTTTAAGGTTTCAAACTGGCACTTGGCGAGTGCTTTAGAGGCAACGTTTTCAGAAAGAAACACTCAGAGCAATCAGGAGAACAGCCCAGCATAACTGGTTTCAACTGAAGTGTCAACAGTCCCATCACAATAGCTCAGCACGTCAGACCGACCCAGCTGACAAAGGCTCAGAAGCACTTTTGCAACTCGGTCCACACACACCGGAGTCGGGACAAAGGGGGATACAAGGAACATCAGACTGGGTCAGGCAAGCCTGTCACAAAAGGCATCTGCTTGCATATGGAGATGAGGGAATATTTCAGGTTTTAAAGTCCTGACCTTAGTAACAGCAATTTTTCTAGTCCCTTTGTCTAGAAGAAATATCATTTTACTTCTCTGCCTGACAGAAGATTAGGCATCTGTTTGTTTTCAGGTTTGGGGGATATGTGAAAGAACCAAGACCCATTTAGTTCATCTCTACCCATACACACATGAGCTCGGGCTCGGCACACCCGTTCAGGCTGCTACCTGCAAAGCCAAAAAATCATTGCACGCAAACCCCTCACATCAGCTCTTGCAACCATTTAACGATTTCTTAAAAACTGAGCTCAGACATCTTCTAGCAATGGTGCTTCGGGACGGAGTACCAGACACGGGCAAGGCAAAGGACCCGTGATCCTCATCATGCCCAGCCCCTCTGTCTCCCTCCTTCCCCTGCAATCCCTTTGTGAGTTTTCTGTTCCCCCAGCTCTGAAGGGGCTCGCAGGGTGCTGTGCAGCATCGCAGGGTGCTGTGCAGCATCGCTCCCCCCCAGCAGAGTCACCGAGTAACCTGATCTTGATGCAGCCGGCAGATCTGATCGCATTCTGGTGCCCAGCAGAGATTTGGTAGAGAAACATTTCCAAAGACAACAGATGTTTGCCTCCCCTTTATTACACTTCTATTTTTCAAAGCCAAGTTAATTGTTTTAGTAGTTTTTGCATTTTCAAACAAGCCTAAAGGCAATATTTTTCTTTAAATCCTGATAGCTGCGGCTGTTCCCATGGATGACAACCTGAAGGTGTTTGGGTTTTGTTTTGTGGTTGTTTTTTTTGTTTTTTTGGTGGGGGTTTTTTGTGTGTAGTTTTTTTTTTTTTTTGCTGAGACCCTTCTCCTGGAATCCCAGGAATGTTAAAAACCTTCTGGAGGGAGTCATGTCATCATCTCCCCCTCCAAAGATCTCTGCAGAGAACCAGTGGCTCAAATTAACACTTCCTAAATCCCAGCTGGCCTCGAGATTCCCAAAACCCTCAGTGAGGAGCACTCCCTGGAGTACAACAAACCACCACCACCGTTCGTACAGCTTCAGTTAACAGCCACATCTTTCACTGGAAAGCAGCGTATACATCAGCGTTAAAAATCCAGGAATTTCATAACACCCACTGCTGCTGAAACGCAGCCAACTCCGAGGTGGAGCAGAGCTGGTTTTTTGCAAGCCTACAGCATCAAAGAATACTTTCCAACAAAGAGGTAGGGAAGAAATCTGTGCCCACAGCTGCCTTGCCTACAACAGGAATTTTCTTTTCCTCCAACAAGCTAGCAACCATTTACAATCAGCACTCCAGAACAAGTCACAAAGAACCTGGAAAATTCTTCTCTCCCCCCTTTCACCTCCCCGAGGCTTGCTCTGGCTGCGCTGGGGCCATCAGAATTCAAGCATTTCCATATCATAGACCTTAAATAGAAGCAGGGAGACCACTGAAGCAAAACACAACATTGGATCCTGTCACCTTTGCCTTGTCAGACAAGATGGAAAAGCAGCTGGGAAAGAACGGTCATGGAATTCTCTCAAAGGCATCCAGGTCCTGGCGAAACAACGCTCTTACCTTCCCCAGGTAACTATCCTGGAATTTGGTGGGGTAACTTTCTTCTGCACCGTTACTGGCTATTCCAGCCCTCTCCAAGAGGAAAACATTTGTTCCGCAGCAGCGGAGAGAAAACAGGGGAGGGGAGGGAAGAGAGGGTTATTTGCAGCGGTGTTTTGTTTGGAGTCGGGACGGTCTGGGGGCCCCTCTGCTGCTGCTCCTCCTAATTCACACAGGAAGAAGGAGATTATCCTACCCAGAGACAAGCAATACCGAAGGCAGAAGCAGCAGTTCAGAGGCAGAATAGCTTGGCCCCCGAATGATGTCACATCACTAGAAGCCACAGCGAGGTTAAAATCAAGTCGGGATGCTGTGTTGACAAAGCAAGACTCTGCCTCATCCTCGCCCAAAGATCATTTCATCTGGCACTTCGCACTATCGTCAATAAAAAAAAAACAATACTGGGTGGAAATTCCCTTCCTGCGAGCCACATGCCGGCAGCACTCGGCGTGGTCTCCGCTTGCAAGGAGCCTGCACGCCGCCTTGCTCCATCGCCTCCCATCCTGGCTGGCACCCAGAAGTCTCCCCATCTTCTGGGTCCAGTCCCATTTCCCCCCCCCCCCCATATCACTGGAAAGCCCAGCAACTTCACAGGCACTCGACCTTCACGTGCCTCAACCTCTGCTTTTATAGGGATTATTTAAAAAAAAAAAACAACAACCCCCACTTCCCCCCTCTCTCCATTTGGTTTAATGTCAGATGCCTGCAGCTTATGGCTGGAGAGTCATAAAAAGCATTTAACATGCCTTTCTGTTTAAGTCTAGCAAGAAAAAAACAAAACCAATTCAGAAAAGCCTCCAGCTACAGAATAAGCAGATGCAGTACAACTGCAGCTTTATCTTGAACAAGAGCATCAGAGACCGACATGCAGCTACTCTCCCAAGCAAGAAAAGGGAATATCTGCCCCTTTGAAGAAATGAGACTTTCTCCAGAGAGTTAGGCTTTGGGGCAGTCTTGGGCAAGCAAAATTCTCAGGAAGGTGGCTTTTTTCCCCCCAGTTCGGTGAAGATTTCAGCTCACGCCAGGGATGTTCCGTTGTGCCCACAACCACTTCATCGATGAACTGAACCACGCCGGCAAGTCTTTGCCTTTCTTCTCAAGAATCAGCTCCCACAAGAGCAAGGTCACGGGGAAAACACTTTAAACAAGCAAAAGGTCTGTTTGGCACAACCCTTCCTCTAGAACTTCCCCCAGCAAACCCCTGGAACACACTCCAGTGACCATCAGGCAGCCCTACCTCTGTTCTACAGGGCTGCTCTGAGCACGGAGCCGTTCATCAGCCACCAAAACCATTTGGGTTTCGTTGCCTTCACCACCAGAGCCTGGATGCTCTTTGCCCATCGGTAAGCATGGGGTAGCCCAAAGGATTTTGCTAGATCCAGGCTGCAGCCAGGCCCATAACGTTCAACGTTTCCATTAGAAACAGCCTTTTCTACTTTTGTTTGCTTAATTCCTGAACATCTGATTATTTTTGGTGTTACTAGCTTCCTAACACCTCGAGCTTTTGGGCACATTCTTAGCAGGGGAAGAAAAAAATAATTTACTTCAGGTGCTTGTTTCCATGCCTTCCTCTGTTGCAAAGCAACAGGAAAGCTCTTGCTCCTTCTAGTAAGGATATTCCCTTAAGTCGTTCTTGTAAAGGGCATAGGAAGGCTCTATGTTCATTTATTAAAAAGATTTATATTAAAAATACTACTCGCTTGAAGCCCATTTGTAAGATAATCTACAAAACTGACCGTCCCCAGGGCCCTGGATGCCAAGTATCTGAAACTCGCTGTCTAAGCAAAGCCTGAATTACAGCCCTACACATCTTTTTTTAAAATAAATGATAGAGGAGAGCAGCCAGTGCCCTGAAAGGATCCCAGCCACAAGCTGCAGGCCTGGGTGGGCAGATACACGCATTTGAGTCAGTTCATCCCAGGCTCTGCTTGAATGCCCCGAGGTGTAGATACCTACGGTACCAGCACCAGCTAAAGGATGGCAGCACCCTGTAACTCCACACCTTTAACAAAGTGGTGTCTGAATTTCAGGTGTGGGAATTGAGGCTGATGGGGAATTCATCTGCCTGGTTTACTCGCTCTCCCATCTTCTGTACGTTACAGCTACATTACTCCGTACATTCACAAAACCAAGACAATTAGAGAAGAATAAAACAAAAGCTGTTTGTCCGCAGCAGCGTGAACTCCCAGCAAGACATGCTGAAGATCTCACTTTTCACTACCTCATCTGATCTGCTAATTGACTGCAGGAAGACAGTTTTCAAAGCAAAATAAAACAAGAACGTGGTAATACTGACTTATTTTGGACACCACAGTATTCCAGATGCATTAAAGTTAACGTCCAAGGTATAGATAGGAAAAATTGTGTTTGCCACATAACAACACACGCAGCTGCTCCTGCTGCTAAACCACCCACTATGGTACAAGGCAACAATACAGCTCAGGAGGAGGAATAAGAGTGAATTTTGTATCTGCTGGTAACAGCAAGGCAGAATGTAACCAGCTATGCCAATTTTTGGCGATAACCAAGCAAGAAAGCATCCCACACAAAGGTGGCACTGATACCCCTGGCTCCAAAGGAGGAAAACTGCCCACCCAAACACAAGCCCAGGCTGGCAGCAGGAACACCACAGCTGCCACTTTAGAAACAGCTGCTTATGGCTCCTTCTTGACCCAGGGAAAGGCCTTTCCTCCCTGCTCACATTTACCAACAGCTTAATTTACTCAGTGTACTCCAAGGATGCACAGAGGTGGCAGAGATGCAGCTTGCTGTGAGCACCTATACCCCAGCAGCTCCTTGCAAAACTGATAATCTGCAAAGGACCCCCTCATCTAGAAATCCCCTTCTCCCAAAGCTACCTAGCATCAGGATGGGCTTTCACAAAGGCTTCCACATTCACAGAGGTGCAGCCTGATAGTTGAACGCTTCTCACCCTTGGAGAAGAGATTCTGCTAAGCATAAAAGCTTCTAGGAAAAAAAACCCAAATGAACAGCTCCCAGGAAACCAACAATCAATCCCACCAACCTCCCATACTCCTCTACCAGAGCCCCAGGCTACAAGTAGCCCAGTCACCCCTGGCTTTATATTCTAGGGGATGCTGGTTCAAAGGCAAGCGATGAAGAAGTGCTAACGGTTCACAAGGAAACACCTGTGAATGAAGCCGCTTTCCAGCTAATAAATAGCCTGAACTGCCCTCTTTCACAAAGGTTCTTCTTCTGGGGATCAATTTAAGAAATACCTGAGAGGTGTGTTTTAATCTCCTTTTAGCTTTTTCCAATTAGATAAGAACAACAGGACAGAAGTTAAAATGGGCAGGCAATTTAAAAAAATAAATATGGAAAAACAGAAGGATGGGATCAAGAACTGGACCAAAGCCTCAGACTCCTTAAAAAATGTAATGCCTTTTGCCTTGCTCTACCTTGCTTTGTTAGAACAGCGTAAAAGTAATCCCTCAGCAGTCTCTGCTGGAAAAACCTGGAAAGTTTTCCCCTCGAGACTCCTGATACCTGCAGGTCTATTTGCTTTGATTTTTTTTTAGAAGAATAAAGACAAACTAAAGGGCTCCTTTTTTTTTTTGAGGGTAGGAAATTTAGGGGGGAATTTGTCACTAGCCTGGTTGCAATTAAGCACTGGGTTATTAGCAAGTTATTAACTCTGCTTGGCTTTCCAAGCAAAAGGAATCTCTTGGTCCCTGCCTAAAATTATCAGGTGTTTGAATTTGCCTAATTCCATTCAGAGTCCAGGGAATGCAGCCCAGCTGAAATCTTCATCTGTGAAGACCCGGGGCATCTAATTTACTTAATGACAGGAGGAGTGAATGAAGCTCAGAAGCACAGCGACTGGCTGAGGTGAGCTGGTTGCTTTGTGCTCTGAATTCACATGGAATTCATGTTGGCTGATTGAAAAAAATAAATAATCTGGCCACGAGAAATTGGTTTTGTGGTTATCTGGCTGATAAAAGGTTTGGTGAGAGGGCTGGTGTGGCTTTGTGTACCCATCCCACGGACCGTGCTGCCGTCCTCCGTGGCGTGTATCCATCCCACGGACCGCGCTGCCGTCCTCCGTGGCGTGTATCCATCCCACGGACCGCGCTGCCGTCCTTCGTGGCGCAGCTGTGAGCTGGAGGGTCTGCAACCATCTGTGTAAGGTGCTGTTGTGGCAACGATCTCCTGTGCTCCTGCTTGGAGTTGGGAAATAAGGTTATCCCTCGTTAGTGCTTTACGGGGCTGTTGCCGTTCCTCTGCCGTACCTAAATCCAGCTGAGCCCATTCAGAAGATGCAGCCCCAAGGAGGTGAGAGGAACTGAGGAAATGATGCTTCCTTCCCTGCCAACTTTCTTCTTAAACTCATCACTTCCGTCTCTCAAACCAAGCCATCTTACCTGCAGCTGGATGATGGGAAATTCCTATCCCAAGCAGGAGGACAGATGTTTTGGACCCTGTACCAGAGCTCCCCCAATGTGAGCAGGACCTGGCAGCCACACAGTGTAGCTTTGGCAGCTCCTACGCTCAACACACCACGAGCTCTGCAGAAAGCAGCGAGTAACAAGGAGTTACAAGGTAAGAGCGAGCGTGTTTTCTCTAATAGCCATTTGTACCGCTGGAAGGAAAAGCGGAGGGCAGGGGTGAGTGGCAGGAGTTGCGCTGCGCGAGCCCCTAACACTTCTAACACGCGGGATGGATCTCCTGTTTAACAACTTAAATGTACGGCAGGAAAAGGAAACCAGGGCTCTCACCGGGGATATGATTCCAGCTCTGCTGGTTCCTCAAGTTGGCAATTCTTGTGCGCAAGCATTGCCTTTGTTTTATCATGACCTGAGCGTGCTCAGCGCTGTTAATAATAGTCCAGGAAGTGTTTACTTAAGGCTTCCCTGGTCACACTTAACAAACACAAGGTGAGCTTATAATAAAACACCCAGTAATTTATTACCAAAGTTATACCGTAAAAGATAATTTAGTATTCAAGAATTTAAAGCACTGTATTAACAAATATACATCACTCCAGAGATGGAAACTCCCTTAGTCTGGACTGTACAAATACTCAGAATAGATCCTTAGCCTTTCTTTTACAACCTTGATAAGAAACAGGACCAAAACATAGTCTGTTGATGAGTCGAAAGAAATTTGTAGATTGCTTAACCTCTCGAGCTGTTTGGGGGAAGTGTCATGTTTTCCTTTAGCGTTTCGCTCTCGTGTCTTTGCACGTCTCCTGGTGTCTTTGCAGCAGGTGGTCATCGCAGAAACCTGCCCTAGCGCAGAAGCTTTACCGGTGTCATCTGCGTTTCACGCGGCGCACACAAGCGAACACCACAGCAGTCTGCAGCACTGCCGATGCTCTAATGCAAAGCTGCTCCTGGGAGTGAGCAGGATCGGAAGCCTGTCTTCTGCATGCATGCATGTATCACGAGATGGCACTACAGGACAGAGTTCCCCGCGTCCTCATGTTAAAATTTGCTGGACAGAAAATCCCCTCCAAGGAGGCAGAAGGGAGCACTGGGGTAACCCAGTTGTAAGGGAGATGGAGACCTGGCAAGTCAGAGCAAGACACAAGAAATCTTCTTATCTGCTGGGCTTCAGGGCTTTGCCTTCTTCACAACAGCAGCAGCTTCCCATGGAGGTATTACAGAAGCTCAGTGTGCTCTGGGGGAAAGAGAATGTTCTAGAGAAACGGGGTCTGGCTCGGAGTACGGCAGTGTCTGGTCCATTCCCTGTACGGGATGGCTTTGGGCGGACTAGCAAGTTGAAGCTCCGACAATGGAAGCAAAAGGATGCAGAGTACATGAGCTTTGCCTGTGTACCCTGTTCTATCACACTCAAAAAGTGAGTTACACTCAAAAATGCTGTGGAATAAAAATGACCAAAAATCAGTGCTTGTTGCAGCTGCTGGAAAATGACCATTTGGGAATGTTTTGTGCCCAAATGTCTTAGATTTCAGTTGCCTCCCTCCTGGCTACATCTTTCTAGCCAGGCTACATCTTTCCTCTACTTTGCACATTCATCCTTTGTGCAAAGCGGGGTGGATTCCAGAGAGCGCCATTTAGCTTGCTTCTTATCACTCATATGGCTTTAATTAATAAAAAGCAAATAAATCCTGGGTTAGCTCGGAGCCCAGGTAGTTTACAGCAGGTGCCTCTTCTCTAGCCCGCGTGGTAAATACAAATCTGATGTTATTGTCACCCCATTGCTGTTCCTTGGTCCCGCAGGCGGGGGATTTCAGTCCTCTCTCCCTTTCCATTGCTATTATCTGTCCCCCTTAGGGTTGTTGGTTTTTTTTTTTTCCTATAGGTATGTCCCTGGGTTGAGGTCCTCTGCTTTCTCAGTAGCTCCCATGCTCTCCAGAGAAGGCTCAGGAGATGCAGAAGTGTCATTGACTTTAAACTTTGAGACAATCCTGGCCGTTTCCTGCGTGATCTCAAAATGTCTGAGGTTCTGTCTCGTTCCCGAGTGGTGCTTGAGTGTGCTCATGTCAGTCAAGATGGTCCTGCTGCTGGTGCTGTCCTCCAGGACATCCTTTGCCGTGGAGCTGCTGTCAGTCAGATTGCCTTCTGCACCAGACTCTGTTGCCATATTGGCTAACGTGGTAGTCCTCAAGGGCAAACTGGCAGACTTGGGAATGACTGGTTTCGTTTTTGCCTGCGTTCGGATATATTTTATGGGCTGTCGGCTGAAATGGCACCTGGGCTGGGTCCCTAGGACCGTATCTGAATCGCTGTCTGGCTTTTCCTGCACAGAGTCCTCCAGGTCCTGCAGCTCAGAGCTAGCGCTTGTATTCATCTCTGGACAAAAAAAATTGAGACGGTAATCTTAGAACAGCGAGCCAAAGTGACTGGGACAAACCATTTGGGATGATGATGTCTTTTCCTGTTGGAAAGGACACCCAAATCCCTCCTGCATCAACAGAGTAAACCACCTCCCTCTAACAGCTTCATTAACCGGCGCTAATAGCAAGGTATTCATTTGAAAGGGGGAGAAGAGATGAATCAGGGTTATATTCTTAAAGCTCTCCTCAAGGCATTAGAGCCAGGAGAGCTGGCGGAGATGGCTGTGGACTGGAGAGCTGAGGCAGCAGCAGGGAAAAGCCCTTTGGGAGAACAGCAAGAATTTGTTTGGGACTTCACGTGAGCTACACGGCGGCCGTTTGACACCAAGACGGAGCAGCACGCCAAAGGGGGCCCGGCTACGCTTCCTCTGCTGTGTAACAACGTGGAGGCAGGCAGGCAGGAGGTGTGAAAAGCAGCAGCCATAGCACAAAACCTATAACGGCACCACGATGGCAACTCGATTTACCTGGAGCATCCACGCTGCACAGACTGTGGGCTCCCTCCAGAGTCAGCTCGTTGGCGGCTTCCCTGCAAGGCGAGTTATCAGAGACACAGTTCACACTTAAACCGTGCTTGGAGGAGAAATTCTGTGGGGGAAAAGCCACGAGTATGAACACACAAGGCTCTTATATGAAGATATGAAGACACTGTCCCATTTTACCCCAACTTCTGGCAGAGCCAAGCGAATGGAGGCAACTGCTTGAGCTGAAAGTGCCTTGATCTACCTTAGATCATCCATAATGCTTGGGCGAATAGGGAAGGAGTTTCCACAGGGCAGGGCCACGCGAGCAAGTTACGGGTTGAGACCTGCCAACTCCAGCATCCACACTGGCAGACCACAACTGCCACAAAACTCACCCCAGAAAGTGGCTGCTGCTTTCTGCACAGCAGCAGTGTGCCGACACGGATTCCCATGTCCTGCAGGATGCTGAAATATTCTCACAAATATTTCCCCAAACGGGGAAAGCCCGTTTGGAACCAAGAAAGGGGAAATGCCAGAAACCAAGCTGCTAACTGGAGCACAGGAATTACGCTCAAATGCAATGGGAGTGCTTGGGAGCTGTAGCTAGCATAGAACCGCTGAGTTTGCACAAGGATCAGGTCACCTGGGGGTGCTCCAGGAGCTGGATTTATTCCTGGCAAAATGAGAGTGCCCTCAGAAGCAGCTCCCCCCTTTAAAGGTTTGTAACACCTCCTGTAGAATTCAGTCATTCTGCACAAGTAGGTAAAAACGGCTTTGAAAACAGTCAAAGGCAATAGTTGTGCATATCCCAAAGTGCTTTCAGTGAAGGTTTATTAACCCTGTAGGATTTCTGCACACAAGGAGTGAATTGTGTCTACCCTGGTGATTTTTATTTCAACTCTAAGCATCGTTATTCTAATTTCTGCCTCCTCAGTCAGCTGGACCTGCAGAGAAAGCAGCATTACTACGTGTCAGACATAGCCAGCATCACTGCAGACACACGGTCTTGCCTGGAAGTGTCCATGACTCAAAAGCAGGAGGCAGAGAATCCCCAAACCCAGATCCCACTCCCTTTGGCTTAACTTTAGGAAAGCTGTTTCCTCTTTCTTGCTTATCAAACAACTGCAAAAAGGGAAAAAAAAAACAACAACACACCGCGTCCCAGCTCAGGGATGCTACACCCCTTCGTGTTTTTCAAGTGCTGTTGTGAAATACGGTGAGGGAAGAGCAGTGAAGCTTGGGAGGAACGCAGAAGGCTTAGCAGTGGGGTGGGCAAACGGGGGTCAGGGTCCACAGCACCACTCAGGGATGCAGCAGAGCCCTGTAGGGCCTTAGGTGCATGTAGCTGCTTCTGAAGTCGCCGAGCTGTTCACAGAGAGAAACGTCCCAAGCAATTTACTATGGAGAACCCCGTAAGTGTCATTTCCAGAATGACTGGGGTCTCAAATGTGGAGCAAAACCTCTATCCAGAGTGGTCTGAGAAGCTGCTGAGTGATCTGTGACTTATTTTTTCTGTTTCTCCTACTCTATGTGCAACAGGCTCTCTGCTCCTTCCTCTTGCAATAACCCTCTGATAGGAAACAGTTTTGTTAGCTGTGAAAAAAAGTTCTTTAATCAACAGTCCACCTTCCTGCCTCTACAGCAGGGTCAGTAAGCCCAGCTCGGTGTCTGGGAGCTCTACCTCTAGAGTTATGGTCTGGTCTGTGCTTGGGCTCTGAGGTCCTTCATCCTTCTCTGTCGATGCTTCTTGCGAAGAATTTTCACATCCAAGGGATAAGGATGAAGGCAGATCATCCATCCCAAACACCCTTTCGTAGTTCTGAATGAGAAATTCCACAATCTGGGCTTGATACCCAGAGTCAACCAGGCATGACATGGAGACGTCGCTCCCTGAGCCCGGCCGGATCAGAGTTGGCCCAAATACTATGCCCAGGTTGTTTGGGGACATCTTGTTCTCTTCGTATTTCTCTGCCACCCTGGGGAAGGGAAACGGGACCGTTAGGGGCTTCCCAGCTCACAGCCCAAATGCACTGAGCAGACAGATGGAGTGCACCAAACCCCCATAGGAGGGAGAGGAACCCTGTCTTCTTCCATGGGGAACAGAGCTCTGGTCTGTACAGGGAAACTGGAGGAAAATCTTGGAAGCTGCCTGGGTGGTCTGGATGGTGCAGCCCTGATAAGGATGGGTGTTTCTTGGGACCTGGCTTCAGAGCTGGGTTGAGATGGGCTGCATTCGTGTTATTCCTTGACCTCTCGCTCTGTGCTTTGTAAAGCATTATCAGGAAGGACCTTCTGGCCCTTCTTGGTCATTAAGACTTTCTCCTAATTGCTGCAAGATGTTTTTTTCTGTGAATGAATTTTTCAGCCTTCCTCAACACCCGCTGGGCTCCACAAGGATCTCCCAAGGTTGGACCTGACGCTAACAGCGTGAGAGCCACCGTGCTCCTCACCTGTACAGGTGTGCGATAAGGTGCCGCAGAGTGTTGTAGTTGCTTCCAGGCAATTTGCTCAGCAACTCCTTCATGCTCTGGATGGGGTCAGAAGCCAAGCCTGTCCCGTCCAGCTTCTCCTCCCCAGGTTTTTGCAAATCTTTGGCAAGCGCAATGAGGTCATCGTAGAGCTGAGACAGCAGCACCGGCACTGAAAGCTGCAGCGAGAGGGAAGAAAAAGAGCATGTTACTTCATCCTGCTGCTCCAGCACCAAGGGATGCCGTCAGCCAAGAGCTGCCCTCTCTGCAGAGGTTTGGTACCCACTTCCTTCAGGAAATGCTTCAGGACCCCCGTGATGTCATGAGGGGAGTGCTCGGAGAGCTCGACCAGGCTCCGGCCGTTCTCGAACGCCTGGCACAGCTTCTCCACCCGTGCTTTAGATCCACTTATCCGGTAGATCCCCTGTGTGGTTCAGAGGGGGAGAGGTCAGGAATTTTGGGTGCAGAGAAGAGAAGAAGGAAGAAAGAATAACCGACTGTTCACCTGCACCCCGAGGGCCCGGGCTTCGATTTCTGAGGTGCATTTCACCACTATGAAGGGAACTTCTTCTGGGAAATCTCGAGGCACCTGCGTGAAGTCAATGCCAAAAAGAGGTGCACGGTTGGGCAGCTTCTTGTGGCCGCAGGTGATGAGCAGGTTCTCAAGACACTTCTTGTGGCAGGCCAGGCAGCACTGAAAGAGCAGAACCGACCCAGCTCACGGTCTGGTTGTGGTCCACCCCCTGCAGTAGTGCCTGAACTTGAAGAACATCTCCTGTTCCCTCAACCACCAAAACCCCCAAGAGGGTTGTTGCAGGCAAGTGGCAGCTGGTGGCTTACTCAAGAACAGCAAAATCCGCTTGGGGTCATTCCGGGGAAGAGAAAGCGGAGAACCCATTCCTGCAGACCTTCGGTGGGACGAGGGTCGCCCCAGGCTCCCACGCGAGGTATCTGCAATGACATCTAGCCCTCACCTCCTCGCACTCAAAGCCGCTGACCATGAAGGTGTCGCACTCCCTGCACTTGGACGGTCCCCGCAGCTTCCGAAGCCGGTGAGTCTGCGCCGCGCTGGAGAGGAGGATGTTCTTAAACTGCTGCTGGGATGTGCCATTTTCTGTGGAAACAGCATTAAAGCGTGAAAAGGAAGCAATACGTCAGCACAGTTTCCACCTCGAGAGTCAACTACGTGCATGGCTTACCATTTTCAAAAGTCTGCAAGGAATCTCTCTCTTCAAAATCATCGGAGGAGGACATGGTGCCAGTGGATGGAGCTTTCGACAATTTCCTGTTGGAGTTTCCTTAAGAAGAGAGAAAATTTAAAATTTATAATTACATTTAAAATGTAAACAGCCGTTCTTGTCCTCACGATGTGCAGAGATGGTCAGCGTAGGCTGTATTCCCAGTTTAGGGTTTCGGGCAACGTTAGGCAACTGGGGCTCTCACCTGGGCTAGAACTGGGAGAATCCAGGGACCGGGATTCACAGCTTCCACCAAGGCTTTCTGTGTCACTGCAGAGGGATCTGTTCGCGCCTGCAGAAGTTGGACACGCTGACAGATCCCCCCAAGTGCTCTTGGGATGCTTCGACATGGGTTTGAAGCCCAAGCCAAGCTCTCAAGAAAACCTGTAAATACTCTTCGATAGTTTCTCCCAGTCTGAGCAAAGCCTTAAGCGCTGCCCTAAGAACCTGAGAACTTCTCCCACCTCTTTGGCTACTAATCTATATTAAACTACAGTGACCTGAGAGAAAATCGGGTTGTTTTTATTAATTCAACCTACTCTGTTCGCTGTTTGTGGAGAACTGCTTTCTGGAGGTATCTTCTGGCATGCTGGCATCCTTTGCTGCGGAAGAGGGTCCTGTGTAATGCAATGCCACCTTCTTTTTGCTGCTGGGAGGGGACCTGGGAAGGGGATTGCAAACAATTTTCCAGCAGTGAAGAGCATCAGATGACAGATATTGCATCACTGAGCTGCCTCGTGAGCACCCGAGGCAAAGCACCTTCCCAGGGCTTAGAGGGGTGCACCAAGTTTTCAAGGAGACGCTGGCAAAACACTTGTACAAAACGAGGAAAACAAATTTGTTCAATATAATTTCATCTTTTCAAGCTGCAGGAGCGATTTAGAAATTGTGGATTTAGTGCCCACATGAGAGGAGTGATCTGCATCTTTATAGAGATCTGCTCAAAAAGATCCTAACGTCTGATGCTGCGGGTTTTTCTGTAAGTAGCAATCGCAGCGCTGCCATGTGGCTAGTGACTTTATAAATGGGTTTAAAACCCTTTTTTTTCTTCTATACACTACAGATTCCTGACCTTTCAGCTAGGATGTGAATTTTCCATGGGTTTTGTTGGTTTTGTTTTTTTTTTTTACCTCTGCCCTCCAGAAGCGAGCGGCTCAAATTCAAACACTTCCACGTGAATGTCTTTCTTCTGCAGAGCCTGGATGAATTCCAGGTATTTCTCACCCGCTTTGTACGGCTTGCAGACCTCTGACAGGTACTGGTATCCCACTGGAATCTGTTCTGACTGAGTCTGCCGCTGCTTGAACATCCTTAAAGTGACCTTACAGGGGAAAGAAAACAAAAAACCTCACTGCTAGTCAAAGCCCAGGTGCTTTGTCCCCCCTTGGATCCCTCAGTCGTTCACCAGTCTTTGGTTTTTCATTACCCAAACTCAATTACCTGCGCTAATGCTTAACAGGTCAGGTAAAAATTATTTGTCACTGTTTCTTGTTCTAGGATTTCTGCCCCCCCCCCCCCCCCCCCTAGACTTTTTCTATGGAGATCTGTGTCTTTAAAGCAGCGGTAATTGAAAATTTGAGGGTTTTTGATAGCAAGTTGGCTGCAAAGCAGTGTCCGGAGCCCCCCCCTAATTTCAGCTGCTTGAGAACGGTGAGTTATAGGGTGGTTCAACAGAGAAATGCTGAAGAGGTGAGAGATCTTATCCCAGACAGCAATTTTCCTGAAACGAGCGTTAGCAGAGAAATTATAAGACTAGACGTACCCACGTCAGCACCTCATCCCCTTGGTAAATGAGCTTCCGGATGTGGGAGACGATCCGGGCTCGCACTTTCTCCAGTTCTTGTCGCCGAAAATTGGCGTCGCTGATGCACGTCTTGTAGAAAGCTTCTGTCTCCTGAACCTGTGAGCAACCCAGAAACAGAGCGGAGGAGGAGAAAGTCACCAGGACGGCTGGGGAGATGCCATAACGCCGCATGTGGGGCGGCTGGAAAGACCAGCAGCCTGAGCTCAGCTCGTCACCTTGGCTTGTGCCTCCTCACACGAACGGCGCCGCTTCTCCAGCTGCTTGTTGGCGCTGCCAGGGTGGGTGATGGCGGTGCTTTGGTATTCATCCTCTGCCTTGGCACTCAGCTGCTTGGCTTTCTCCAGCTCCTCGCAGCGCTGTATGTATTGCAGGCGGGACTTGCGCAGGGTTGACAGGGATTCATTCTGCAGTAGGAAAGGGGGACAGGCTGAGGAAGCTTGGCAAGGCGGTGGGAAGGACAAGTCACAGCTTTTCCGTAAGGAAAGAGCTCGGTTCCAATGGATATTACCATTCCAATGGACATCAGCGTTCTTTGCCCCCCTCCCCCCGAAGTTTGGAAGCAGGAATGCTGCCTGCACTCCCCCTTTGCACCCTTCAAAATTGTGTTCTATAGCAGGATGCATGTTACTTTATTAATTACTGCTTGGTCCTAAATGTTTATTTTCAGCAATTTGTGCCATGACTGGCATAAAGTGCAGAGCCCGTCCATCAGTCTCTTACCATTCTCTTTTGCTCCTTTGTCCACTGATCCTTGAATTCTTTCCTCCATTTCTCAATTTCATTTTTCTTGGCTGACAGAGGCTGTAGAGGAATAACAGCATGGCAACAGTTCCTCATGGGGCAGGAAAAAGTATCTGACATTGGAAAGCAATCCTTGCAAGATGCCTCTTTTTCCCTTGGATTCCGCATGCGTTTTCTCCTCTTATCCCCTCCCTCCACTCAGACCAGGATAAATCACTTCCTTAGGTCCTTGCAATGCTCCCACCTAATCTTTCAGCAAATTTTGTCTGATCCCTGGAGAAACACCGTACCTGGTAGAATTCCTTCTGTTGGAGCAATCCTGCAGTCTCAGTAGCTGAATTTCCAATCTTTATGTCGTGTTCCAGCACCATAGCATACAGCGTGCGAAGAGGCATGTTGTGCTGCAGAAACCAAAAAAAAAAAAAAAAAAAAGATCTAAAATGATGGATAATCACTGCAACCTCCCTAAATTAAAGAGCTGTTGGGAGCTACGCCCAAGATCTATCACCAAAAGGTGGGGAGCACCTACGCTGGTTGAATGAGGGGGGGTTATTTCAGACAACACAGCAGGTTTATCCCTCCAATTTTCCAATCATTTCCTGAATTTTGAAGACAAAAGGAATTGTCCCGATACCGAGAGGCGTAGGAATGGGTTTGGAGGAATATTTGCTGTAGGGCTTAAGCTGGACCCTATAAGCAGTTCACGTGTGTGGACAGCCTCGTGGTTGCTCCACATAGGACTCCCATCCTCCTCCTCCTCCTCCGGGATCCCCATGCAGCGAGGCAGGAATGTCACAAGGATCCCTACCTGTTGGAGGATGGCGTTTCGTCCCGATTCTGCTATCTTCACCATCCCTTTGGCAAACTCTGTCTCTGTAAAAGGGCAGAGCGGATTTGGGTCGGGTAAACCGGGACAACAGACACCAGAATCCCGGTCGCAGCGGTGGGTTTGTCAAAGCCAGAGGGGATTCCAGTCAATTGGATCATTCAGGGAAGAAGAAATTCCAACTCCATGCCTTTATCTTCAGGCAAAAGCAACTACAAGGGTTGCTGTTTGGCCAGTTTGTCACTGCTGTATTTTTACTTGCAACTGTGTGTCTTTGGCTGTGATTTTAAAAAAAAATAAATATAGAAAATTGTACGGACTTCCAGCTGGTTCTGTGCACAGACTCACCGTAACTCAGGCGTTTCTCAATCCAGCTGAGAAGCTCTTTGACATATTTACACCACATTTTGGCATATTCGAGGGCTGCGTCGATGCCACCTTCGCATTTTATCAGCATTTCATCTGCCTCCTGAACTGCAACAAAATAAATCCAGGTTCAGAACGGCTCTGGCTGATGGGCAGGTGCCCCAAGAATGGCAAAATTGGAGTTTCCAGAGTGGGTGCTGTGAAATACTCTGAAAACACCCCCAAAAAAAAGGTCTTCCACTGAACGTCATTATGGTCTGATTCACAGCAGCCCTGCCTGTGGAACCGTGCAAGTTCCAGGTAATTTAGACACGTATATTCCTCTGCCCTCCACTTTTAATTAAATATTTTATTAAAAAAAAAATAAATCTAAAAGTAAAGGACCTAATGGGTTACTGGGGAGTTGCAGGAAGTATTTTTGTTGTTTGGTGGAACCTGGTGTAGATTTATCATGCTGCAGTGAGCAAATCTAAATACACTTCAAGCTGAAATAGGTGAGAAAAGCAGTTTAGAACTTTTTTTTTTTTTTCTTCATAGGGACTTTATATGAAGAAAAACCAATTGTGTGTTGCATTTTCTGGTGCCAGCACAAGTACAGAGCTGGGGAGAATGTCATAGTGCTTCAGGATCTCCCAAGCTTCACTGGGTAGATTGTTACTGTGCTCCAAACCAGCAGACCTTTGGGAATTGATGTCTCAGTATTTAGAAATCCAGACCTCGTGAGAAGCTCCTTAATGAGATGTTAATTGCTGAACAGGGGAAGATCTGCGTGCTGGAGGAAGCAGCAGGATTATTGAGCTCAAACGGGCATCCACATCCTCGCTGGGCATCAGGCATTATCCATCAGTGGCGTTAGGAGGCTGCCAGCACCATTGCCAGGTGATTAACTAAGCATTCTCATTTTTAATTAGCAATGTTACCTGTTATGTCTGCTTGCACTTGCCTCTCTGAACTGGTTTTGCTCTTGCAGAAACTTTCACTCAACTGTCAGGGGAGAGGAGAATGCAAAAAAAAAAAAAAAAAAAAAAAAAAAGAAGAAGAAGAAGAGGAAAACGGTGAAAGAAAAATGAGTATTATAAGTATTCAGAAATTTAGAGAATTTTTTAAAAACAGACCGGCTGCAGCATGGATTTTGCTTAGTGAAGCAGCCCAGCCACGGTTCAAACAGCCAGAGATTTGACAGGGAAGGTAGCGCGGTGTGAACGGGAAACACGGAGGAAACGCATCGTTAAGGCAGAGGGCTCAAGGCTGGGAAAGGGCTCAAGGCTGGAAAAGGGATCAAGGCTGGAAAAGGGCTGCAGGACAGAATGCTGGCAGCTCTTACTTTACTCTAAATCATGAAATATTTGATGCTTATTTTTCAGTTTAGCTCACGGGATAATAGGATTACATGACAACAGTTGCTGCCGGAGAAAAATGAAGTTCCTAGCCCCTTAGCTTATACAGAAAAGTGTGAAATGAAGCTGATTATCCCCAAAAGTCCCATACTGCCCAAAGCAAGTGAAAAAACATTAAGTTCTATTTTGAAGGTCTTCTGTTGCTTAAGGCCAAATTTTTCAAGGTTTTCAACGCATGACTCTCAAATGTATTTCGGGTTTGCTGTCTTGTCTGATCTTTTTCTTAGCGTGAGGAACTTAAACCAGTGATTTACACATCTTGTTTTTCAGAAAAATAGAAATCCAAACAGTAAATGCCTGAATGTTCCCGATAAATATCATCTCTTCCATCACCACCTCCGTCACGGTGATGACCGACTGTTGTGAAGTTCTTTTCTGTCTATTCAAGAGCTGTAACTGCTTTTTTCAGATGATCACCCGAAAAACAATCTTAAAGACCTTGAATTTAACAACTTAGTCATGCACTTGGGCAATGGATATTGATAATTTCTTTAATAAAACAAATCTCTTTCTTTGCCTACCGGAATGACCTCTCTTTCTGTGGTCACATCTCCATCATCGGTGCCATCAGCATCGTTGGTGAACATGTCAACCGTCCTGTATAACAATAAAAAAAAATGCAATGGGATAAATTTGGGTTCCAAAGACCCAGAAAACTAGTTCAGCCCCATTTCTCTACATACGTGTTTCCAATTGAGATTTCTATGGCATCCAGGCTCCGGAATATCTCACTGTACCGCTTCCTATTTTCAGGTGCCCTCTCTTGGTTGTTGAGACCTGGAGTTGAAGAAGAAACCGTGTCACCGAAATGCCTGACCCAGCGCTCCCTGAGGTCAGCAGGATGGATCCCAGAGGTGCTGGGGAGCACGGCTGAGCCCCGTTGTCCTTGGAAGTTTGCAGGGAAGCAACACACCGTGGTGGCCCAGCAAGGTGGGTGAGGCCAAGGGCGAGATGGGATTCAAAGGAAAACGTGGGAGAACGGTAAATTCTTCCATCCTGGGGCAGAACTCCTAGAAAATGAGAATGTCCAGGGGGGACACCTGAACCTGATTTTCAGGGTTTGCAATTAGAAACTTTTATTGTAGCTGAGCTGAATTCTGAGCTGAAGTGGTGCCCCTGTCCTTAGCTGGGTGCTGGCAGACCGGAGGGGTTCATGGGGTGATGCTGCTTGCCCTGCACCTCGACCGATGCCGTGCACACATGCTGTACAGCCCCATCAGCACAACCGCGTGCACTGGGCACTGTGGGCATCGCTGCAATGCCTGGGCTGGGCTGTGCAGCAGAAGCTGCCTGCTCCTCCTGCATCACGTGCGTGCATGGCGCAACGTTTTACACGCAGGAACCATTTCTTGATATTATATGTGCTTATTTACGGCGATAATCTACACTATCAAATCCTATATCGCGCTCAGTCCCCAGCTGGTACAAATTATTGTGCGTGCAAAATATAAACGGGGCTTGCCCCTTGCTGCTGTGTGGTTCCATATGGGCTACGTGTGTGCAGCGCACAGTTGTGTGTGTAGCAGCGTGGAGGCGAGCAGATGTGTTTTACTCGGGGTTCTATTGATGCCATTCATCTTGCTTTCCACCCTGTCAGGTATTTGTCACTGAGGGCTGAAACTCCAATTGACTCGGGCTGAAAGTTGCTGGCCAAAAAAAAAAACCAAAACAAAACCCAAACCGAAAAAAACAAAAAGGAAAAGCATTTTAAAATACGAAACTGGGCACAGTTGGTAAAACCAAAAGAAAATGTTGCTCTTTGTCCCTTTGACATTCCAGGAAACAGGATGTGGTTGACCTAAATCTAGAGTTGCTTCACTGATAGCTGAGTTTGACAGTGAGCAAAGACTTGTAAATGTTGCTCAAATGATGTTTGGTAGAAAAGTCCATTTGTGTCTCGTGTGGTTACAGCTGCTTCTGGGCCCAGTGGTTTGGGTTTGCCACTCTCTAAAGATGTCAGTGCAAAGAAAGGACCTGAAGAGAGAAGTACAATTAAAAGAAAGATGGGGAAGTATCACGATTTTGTTCCTCAGAGCTCCTTGTTTGGTGTCAAAGGAGAGCGCGCTCTGAGAATGGTGCAGTTACAGCGTCCCAGCCGTGGACGTAACCGATCTGACCTGACCATCGGCTTAAAAATAGAAATAACCATGAAGAAGGCTGGTGGGCCACTGAAAGCCCACTTTCCCACGCTGTCAGCCCGGAGCAGCATGGGCCAGATGCCGCGTCCCCTTCCGCACCAAGAACTGAGCTGGGAATGCTCCTGGATTACTCGTCTTTGCTGAGCAAATAATCAAGATTTATGCTGGCCTTGATCTTTGAAAGTTTTCTGACCATTTTACTCTGAAGTGGAATGAGACACTGCAAATATGTGATGACATGCTTGGGTTTTCCACCACAAACCACTGAGGGCTGAAGGAACTGCCAGGAACTGCTCAGAACAGCCAGCCGCGCGTGGGGGACCTGGGGAAGGGACTCAGAAGCCCCAACGACGCGCAGAGAGAATGGGACGCTGAGCCCAGCACCTCTACTGCTTGGTCATGATAAATCAATGTTTCACACTCAGCGGTGACCTGGAGACGGGCCACGGGCAGTCTACCAAACATCTCATTCTGGTTTTTCTGTAAGGTGGTTCATCATCCAGGGTGCAGTAATTTGATTTGAATCCTAACTGCTCTTGGTTACTTGAGACGAGTGGGCGACAGCTTTAATTTCTCTTGTTTACCGCTCGCAGGGGATTGTACAACAGGAAGAAGTGACTCAACTCGAGCAGCACTGGTGGCGGGCAAAGTGAAACGTTCTGCTTTCGAAAGCAGCCGTCGTGAGGTGCTGCGAGAGAAGCAAGAGCCTCAGGGACTCACAAGCCTTTTGCTTCATCTCAATGCAATTAGAGAATCATGACAGAACGGTTTGGGTTGGAAGGGACGTTAACTATCTTGTTCCAACCCTCTGCCACGGGCAGGGACACCTTCTGCCAGACCAGGTTGCTCCAAGCCCCGTCCAGCCTGGCCTTGAACATTCCCAGGGAATGGGAATCCTTCCCAGGGATGGGGCATCCGCAGCTGCTCTGGGCAGCCTGTGCCAGCGCCTCGCCACCCTCACGGCGAGGAATTTCTTCCTCATATCCAGCCTAAATCTTCCCTCTTCCCATTTCAAGCCATTCCCCCTTGTCCTGTCACTACACGCTTCGTACAAAGCCCCTCTCCAGCTTTTCTGTGCGCGCCTTTAGACACGGTCAGGCTGCTATAGGGTCTCCCCACAGCTATAAAAGTTGGAAGGTGAAAAAATTGCACGTAAAAAAGTTTTCCTAGCCTTGCTGTAGCTGCTGTTGGCTGCATTCTCACAAATTTAAAAGCATGCTTTCCCTCTACACAACCCCTCTGTGATTCAGGAGCAGCAGCAATTGGTCCCATCTATTCAAAACCTTTCAAGGTCTGGGCCAAGTGATTCCTGTGCCTCATATGCATCTCATCAAGGAAATTAATTGCCTTGAATGTATTGCTTTTCATTGTCACAGCTGTCATCAGCCATCCGTCTGTTGGACACCTTCGGGATGTCCCTTCCTGATGAACTGTGCCCTCCTTGGTTGCCTATGGGCTAAATAATGCAAACATCTCTATAAGTTTCCCTGTACTGGGAGGAAAATGTAGAGCCTTGCAGAGGCTCCCATAAATACCCATAAACTAATTCATCTTTCAAATCCCGATGAAAGTGCTTTGCCTCGACCAGTGAGGACAGAGCATCCACTGGGATATAGGAGCACAGCCGCGGAGAGACGCCAACTTGGTCCTCGGTCCCTTCGCTATGACTCTGCAGCCTCTTTTACAAATGGACCCTTCCATTGAAAACCAGTTCTCTTACTGGGCAACCCGATGACAGCTGGGTTTTCAGCAGAAACCCCTTCCAGCATTGGCACCAGACCTGCATCCTAAGGGAGAGCATCTTGGCACGGCCGGCACTGGCGGTGGAGCAGGCCGGCTGCCACGTGGAGCTGTGCCTCATCCTCAGAAGGGCAAAACCATCCCCTCAAGCTGCATCACCAGCTTTCTGGAAAGCTCGCCTCCTTTCTCTGCCTTTTGTTATGGGGAGAACAATCCCCCACAGTGGTGGGCGGGCAGGTATTTTTAGCAGGAGAAGCTCTTGTTGTGCCGTTCAGCAGAAGCATCACTTCCCTTTCAGCCGCAGCTACCGTGAAATGGGGTAAGTGGCTAAAAACCCAAATTCGGCGTGGCGCCAGGGCCAAACCTCGGTATCACAAGCCTGTTCCCAGAAGCGCCTTCCCTTTCACCGCGCTCAGCCTTGCACTTTGCAACACGACATCGGAATTTTTCCGCCAGGGCAAATCTCCTCTTTTCTGAGTCGAAGGACTCACGCTGCTTGGCAGCAGCGGTGTTAAATCCCGTGCTTGCTAAGCCGCAGCACACTTTTAACCAAATTAGGCACAATTAAGTATGAAACTCTCAAATTGTCGGCTGCTGCTCCTGCCTGAAATCCTCCCTCTTTAACCAAGACACCCCTCAGTGAGACTCCAATGGCGGCTGGCAGCAAAGGGCGACACTCTAGCCGCCTGGAACAGCCTCTTCATCTATCGGGGGAAATAAAACTTTGGGAACAAAATAATCCAAGTTCCTGGACAACAGTTTTGCAAAACCTGGACCACTTCCCATCTGTCACTGATTTCTCATCTTCTCTTCCCCCTTCAGTGGAGCAAAGGCCATGGCAAAAACTGCATTTTCAAACCAGCTCATTTTTGAGGAGGTAGGAACCGCTACCAGACAGTGTGATCGCCCACAACTGACAGGAAATAATCGCCGGCTCAGATGTTTTAAAGAGCTGTATGTATTAACAAGGAGATTAATAAAATCTGGGGTGGAGGGGGAAGGAAAATTTTTCCACGTTGTACATCAATTTATTGAAAAAAGGTGTGCAGGCTGCAACCCTGCATGTCCCATGGCAGAAACTGAATGCAGGTGCGTTTGATTTGCAAACTAAACGAGGCGACTGCCTGCTTTGGAGGAAGATATTAGTAAAAGAGATTTGTCATGGTAGATGGTGGCCCTCTGTAGTTCTTAGTTACTAAACAAACTTGCTTTGTGAGTAAGAAAAGAGCCATTGCATCAATATTCTGTCTGGTCGTTCTTCAAAACTAAGAATAAGGTAAAACAAGGCAATGTTATTGATGGCAAGAAGAATTTCAACAGACGGCAAGGCACAGCAGATGCTTCCAGCACCAGGAAGCAGGAAAAAGACCTCCCAGTTAGCAACAGAATGATGAATCTAGGACGCTTATTGGCTAAAAAATAAGACTGGACAAAATCATTTCTACAGTCATCTTGGTTTTGCGAAAGAGCTGTCAGGTAAACCCCCCTGACAGCTGAGATTGTGTTGGTGAAAGGCTCTGTGGATATGGCACGCTCGGATTTCTCAAGGGCATTTGGCTTTTGCAGTCCTGTCATGTTCGGGATGGAATTCTTGGTCACATGTTAAAAACCATTTTGCTGACCGACCTAAAAATATATCTCATCGAGAGACGGGGTTGTTTCTAGAGGGACCTTGGAAGAAGATTCCTGCTCTTGGGTGGGTTTATGACATGGTCAGACCTCCACTGCATCTCTCCTCATTAGAGCTTGATGAGCCCAAGACTTGGCCAAGTCCAAGAGTCGAGCGGCCTCCGAAATGGTTGTGCTTCCACAGCAGCATGTAGCTGAGCACCCACAACCCAGGTGCAGATGTGGCACCACCAGGCTGGAATCCCCTGCCCTGAAAAGCAGAGATGGACCCCAAGGAGCCGTTGCCTAAGACGAGCCTCACGCCATGCCGTGGGAAGAGGCCCCCCCGAGCTCCAGGGACATGCAAAAGAGGAACATCGAGCAGCAACAGGCTCCGCTGGTGCCTCTGCACGCAATGGGGGCGATGAGCGTGTCAGCGGTGAGACCAGGGGTCGTGCGGACGCTGCTGGGGCTGCGGATGGCCTTGCAGTGCAGTGTCTAAACCAGCTCAGCTGATTGACGGAAGATGCCGCGACATCTTTTAATTACCCCCACATACGCCCCTGAGCTATACAAACTGTGCGTTAACGAACATCTTTTCTATTCTCACAACACAGACGTGACCAGACCCAGCTGCTGGAAGGCAAGGCGAAACAAAGAGGTTTCCAGCAACAGGGATAACGATGCACTTGAATGTGGCAGCAGGGAAAGGACTAATGTCACCTGCTGCGTTTCCTTGATTACAGAGCCAGCCCAGCGGGGTGGGGTGTTTGTTGTTTTGTTGGTTTTTTTCACCGTTCTCCAAAGCACCTGGGACTGGCCCCCTGTTGACCACAGGGCTCTGGAAGGAGGGGGTTGTGCTTTTGGGGGATAGAGACCCCTCTTAGACACTCGATTGGTAAGTGATACTCAGATTCAAACTGCTGATGTTCATAATTAAGGTTGTTCACCTTTGAGAACAAGGACTTCAGGCAAATTTTTGGTAGGGAGACTGGACCTGGTGATGTGCAAGTACCAGCATCGTGTGCTTCCAGCCTCTCTCTCGAGAACACTGCGCCTTCTGCCTCCTGAACAGGGGGCTTTGTGACCCTTCCTCTTACACAAGCCAACGTCCACTACAAATGCATCAAGAGAAAGACTCAGAGAGACCCGAACGGTTGGGATCTTCACACAAACCCCAGGCAGAGGAATGTACAGCTGTTTCCTAGCACCCCTCTTCCCCAGGTGGCTCACAGGCTGACCCGCACCACCTGCTGCATCATGCCCCAAAAGCTCACACTATGAACAGGATAAAAGGTTGTTTCAAACGCCGTCACCTACCACTCGGTTCTGGGTCTCCCATGGCTGAATCTTCCGTGTTTTGTTCAGAATCCCAAATTTCGATTGGATCAAACCCAGCTTTGAATCACGGCTGAATTAAGTCAAAGACAAATTCTGGGTCAGATCCAACAGGAAGGAGTTCTCCCAAGGTCCATCACAGCCGCCTGTGGAGACGACCTACCCAAAAGAAGTGGCAGAAGTGCCCGTCCGTGAGCGTGGTGGTTGTAGCCAAGTGGCTTCCTGCAGACACGCTTCCGTGTGAGGAAATCGTGCGGCGTACGTTTGTTTGATCATGCGATTTGCATAACTCAGATGTGTCTTGGTAAATAGCAAAGAAGGGGCCATTTCTGCCTCCTCCTGCCTCCGCTGCTTGCACTTATCGCAGCAGCCCTGGGATGTTGTTTTTTTTTTTTTTCTACCTGCAGAGCGCACGCTGCTTCCCAAGAACTGCCCGTGATTCCCAATGCACCAAGCAAACCGCTGAGAAAGTGCCAGCAACCAGGGGAAAGGGGCCGTGAGGTTAAAAGAAGTAAAACTAAAAAAAAAAAAAAAAAAAAAAAAAAAGAGGAAAGGACGAGTGTCCCAGGCAGCAGTGCCCCTTGCCTGAGACGCTGTTCCTCTGCTCTTTCCACCCACACATGGGTGTAACGGAGCCTTCTTGGAGACATCACAGCCCTCCGTGACCTCTGCTCGGCAAAACAAAACCCTAAACATCGGGGGGTTGGTTTCTTGTCGAAAACAAGCCCTGATTTTCGATGAGCTAGGAAAAAAGCTGTCGCTTGCCTCGAGATGGTTTACAGCCCAGGAGCATTTTCCAGAGGGGGATTGTAAGGCTTTAAATCTGACTGCCCCTCACGCTGGAGATGCGCTCCAGCTCATGAGCAATCGATTCACTGGCCGCAAGCGTGTAGCTGATGTTGCAGTCTTTAAAACTGGTGAATTTTGCCTTCAGTTTAGGAGCACTGATGGTGATTTAATGATGAAACTGCGCTACGGGACATAGAAAACATTTATTCAAAGATTAGAGATGGAAGTAAGCACAAAGTGAACTTCTGCAACTATTAGAGACACCGACAGCAAAGGTGTGATGGTCAACGAACAAACTTGTGCTCGGCTGTGAAGCTATCGATTTTTCTTCACTAAATAATGAGTAATTTAAAAAAAAAAAAGACTTTTTTTATGCAACCTAAAAATACGCCTGTGGCCCTGGACTCCCCAAATCAGCTTCCCTTTCCTTGTCTGCTGGAGACCCATGTAACGCTGCTAAATTTCTTCTGTGAAACTTCTCCCTGTGGTTGCACCCCAGAGGTCACGGCAAGGAACCCTACAGGCTCTGCTGCCCCCCTGGCTGCAGCAGCCCCCAGGTCCAGAGTTAACTCTCAGCTGACCCTTCTATCATTAACACTTGTTTCATTCACAAAAAAATAATCCTAGAATCTTCGAATTGCTGCTTCAGTGCCGAACGTTTCAGGCTCACATGAAGGTGGTGGCTCATGTGTGACCCTTTCTGCTTGGGCTCCAGAGGTAACGGCTGCCTTTTGGAAAGGAGCAGGAGAACGAGGGGAGCAAGAGAACTGGGATGCGCAACCACAGCATCGGCGTGATGAGTTTCTCCGGTCAAACCTTCCCTCGCCCATCTCTCAGGTTTGTCTCTTCGAGCAGTATAATTACAGGTACGTTCATTATAATTATTGTAGCCTGTTTGCAAATTTCAGGTACTGGTAAGTGCTATAAAAAGTGTTTTTCTAGAGCAAAGGGATTTATAGCCCAAAGGATTGCAACATTGTATGGCAACACCCCTCCACTTCTATTAAAAAAAGCTAATAAAAGTTAAGGTGAGGCTCCTTATTTACCAGGAATCTCACTCAGGATCCCAGTTCCTACCCTCTTCAGACCATTTCAGGGCATTCTTGTCGAATGAGTCTGTCCTTTTCTGGTGGGGTTTTCTTTGGAGGCTAAAGTGGAGATGGTAAACCCCAAAACTTTTTCTTTTGCAGGTCAGAAGCTCACAAAAGGGGAAAGTACAGGAATTTTTGAGAAATGGCCCATCTTCTGCTTCTGAGGTGACATGCCGTGATAGCAAACTCCTCTCAGCCTGGGGAAGCTACAGCAGCGGTCCCTGCGCTGGCCCGGGCAGTGGGATGGGCACGGATCGTGGCGCAGAAAGCTGCTTCGGCTGCTCTCCTGACACTGAGCTCCTCCAGCACAGCCCATTCCAAGGGGTGAATTTTTTTTTTTTTTAATTACTATTTTGGGCCAAGCACAATGGCAAGTTACTGTAGAGCCTTGGGACAATACACAGGAGCGGACCCCTACGAAGTCTCCTTACACTGCCCGTTCCGTCACTGCTGCTATTTTACACAGCAAATAATATTTTCACGCCGGCCAGGCTTTGGAAGGCAGGGGAGGAAAGGAACCAGAGCGACAGTGGTGGTGTGGTCAGAGCACTTTCCTCCCTTCCAGCTCCCTGCTGAGAGGTGGTCCCGGCTCCACTCCGGTAGGGACCACCCGTAGCGTGTTGAGGTGGGACCCTCAGTGTTTCCTCTTGGAGCTCATCAGGCCTCCAGGACAAAGGTCTGGAACCACTGCGCCTTCCTCCTGAGGAGCCTGGGACTAGGTTAAGGGGCTTCCACTAGATATAAGTAGATCTGAGCTCCCAGAAACCGACATGCAAAGCGGGGATGGGAAGAGCAGCAAGGATTCATCTCCAAACCGCCCAACCGAGGTGTTATCGCCCTCCGCCGCGCGCCAACAAGCAAATACGTGAAACATTTTGCACAGGGTTATACAGGATTTCAACGGGGAGAGAAGTCCCACCAGGCACCTGCTCGCTCCAACAGACACAACCGAGCCAAGAACAGCCCCCCCAGAGCCTCGTGTTCCCGTTCCTTGGGCTCACCATCCAAACGCAATGCGTCTTTATTATCAGAATACGCTTTGCCAGCAGGATCGCCAGCCTGGATAGCAAAGCTTCGCCTCTAAGCCTTTATCTCACTTTCACACATTTTCAAAGCCTTGTCTTCCCTAAAGATGGGACCTGGATACAAACAAGCCTTGACGGTCACAGACTTCTGCTCAGCTTCGGTGCTGATGTTGCTTTCCACGCACACGGCCAGCTGTGTCTGTGCTGAGCCCACCTAAAAGCTTCCCATCACCACTGAGCCCAGGGCAAGAACTACAGCGCTCGTCAGGTTCTCTAGGGTTAGGATTTACCGTCGATATTGGCGATAAGGGCTGCTACGGCAGGCTGGATGGCATCCCCGGTCAAAGCAGGACACGTGTTCAGGAAGGAGGAGATGGCTTGCAGTAAATCTGCCAGCTTGGCTTCCACAGAAGCTGAAGTAACTTCTCCTAAAATGAGGAAGGGGAGAAATTGTGATTTTTTTTTGCATGCATCAGCTCTTGTCCTCCCCTCTCCCAGGATGAGCTCACTGCCGCGCACCCAGTTCTTCCTTGATACTCCAGTTCTGCACAAAACAGAACGTAACGGCCGCTGAGCACCGCAGCATGCAGTGAGGATGGATGTGGCAATTGCCCGGTCCTTTGTCACCTGGGCCACCCCTCCCCAAGGCTCCACACTGCTTTTTGTCCGGGTTCTACACTGTGAGCCCTGGAGACAACCGTCCCTGCCTCCTGCTGAGGGAGCACACCCTGCCTTTGTGTCTTTCCATCCAAAGACCAACGAACCATCCAAAGATCAAGAGAAAAACACGGTCCCAAGCTGAGCACTGGGGAAGATGCTCGCCAAAAGCACCAGCCCGGGCAGGGGTAATTCCCACGTGCAGCCAGCATCACGTGGGGGCTTCTCGCGGAGCCAAGAGCGGCACCGCCACCGGGAGCTTGCTGGAGAAGCGTGGCCAACCCAAGTCACCCGGCATGCCCGGGGTAAGGTCATCACCATCACCTAGAGCTCTGGGTGGGGAGACTGGGATCACTGGGATCTCCGGATGCCTCGGTGGAGAGAGTGGCGTTCCTCCAGGAGATTCCTTCTTCCAGCAAGCAGCCGAAGGGGTTTTGTTAAGGCTGCCGCGCTGTGCGAGGTTTCTGGAGCAGCACTGTGCTTGTGGTAACTCTTTTTTTTTTCATCCTCAGTTTAATTTTATTAATTGGGCTCCAGCCTGGTGGATGTCCTGCAAATACAGAGGCTGGGGGAGGGGAGAGGAGGGCAGAGGGGGAAAGTGCCAGCACGCCAGCCGGGAAAGCACGGTGCTTCTGCTGGAGCACACGTCCAGGCTGTGACACAGGCTCAGCACCCTCCCCCCGCATCCAGAGCATCACCAGCCCCAGCCCCTCTTGGGCTGGTGGCGTTTGGAGTCCTTCCCAGTGACAAATCCCAGTTTTTTGGGGGGGAGAGGGGTGTCCTCACAGGCCCCCTTTCCTTGAGCCGGTTTAACTCACTTGGGTGTTGCTGTCAGTAGTACTTGATGTGATTTTGCATCGCTTTTTTTGGAGGAAACCCATGCACTCAGGTGGTTAAGTGCTCTGAAGTGTTACCCGTTGATGCAATTCATTACAGGAAAAGATGCTTGCATAATTAAATAGCTGTGCTGAGAGAAGCCACCCTAAATTGTCTGAGAGCCATCTAAATTCAGTGTTTTAAATAAGTAAAGCAGCAAGAATGACACAGGATCACTTCTGCTGAATGTAAAATCAGCTTGTAAGCAAATTAAAAAAAAAAAAAAATAAAATAAATTTACCTTTTCGGAAGAGCTCGCGGAAGTTCTGCAATTTCCTGCCGATGTTCCTCAGGTGTTTGGTGACGTAGAGCACCTCATTGGCCACGAGGTCCACGCGGCCGGCACGGTGGCCAGGGGCAGTGCTGGCCCTGGTTGCCGGCCCGTTCATGGTGAGCTGGAGCACCTGCCGTGGCACCTTCCCGAGTCCAGGGGGGCTGAGGTTGTTTCTCAGGTTTTTGGGTGAAGACCTCCAAAGCCCCATGGGCCGTGAGCACGGCTGTCGCTCTTTGGGAGGAGGAGAAGCAGCATTCTGCGAAAGCAACTGGAGATGCCAGACAAAACACTAAAAAAAAACCCCAAAACCAAAAACCCCTATAGAGGGTATGGGATGAATCCTGCTGCTCTCAGCGTTTATTCATTTTCTGACGCAGGAAAAATGTTTTCTGAGAAATGATCGATGCAAGTTTTAATTATCGAGTTTCTTTGCACCTTTTCCAGCAACTGGAGATGCCAGACAAAACACTAAAAAAAAAAACACCCAACCTATGGAGGGTATGGGATGAATCCTGCTGCTCTCACCATTTATTCATTTTCTGACGCAGGAGAGTTGCAACCACTGTTTTCTGAGAAATGACCGCCGCAAGTTTTAATTGTCGAGTTTCTTCGCATCTTTTCCAGCAAACGGAAACCTGACTTTAGGAGATTTTTTTCATAGCAACATAACAACAACCCCCTGGTGTCCATATGTGCCAGCGTCGCGTTTCGCCCTCTTGGTCACCATAACATCATCTGCAAGTAAAACCGTCGGCTTAGGTGTAGGGAACGTCTTCCCTCTCCTTCATTGTCCTTCCTCAGCCAAGACACAGACGAGGAAAAAGCCATCGCCTCTCGTGAGAAATGCCCAAGTACCGCAGCGTCGCGGTGTTTGCCGGTGAAACCAGTAAATCCAGGCGTTGGGTCGGGCGACGCTATGCGCAGCCTGCGTGGGATGCGTCTGCAACCTCGGGGTGTGTGGATCTTCCACATTCCTCATGGGGGTTGTGAAATTACTCACATCCCAGGCTACCTACCACATCGAATCCATCCTCCTTACCCAGCTGTCATTAACCCTCTGCTGCCTGAAGCCTGCGGACCGCCGCTGGGATTCCATGAGCGTCGGAGCATTTTATTCCTATGGAGCGGCCAGCCCCGTTGTAGGGAGGTTGTGTGACACAGGGAAAAGGCAAAGCAAGAATTCTGCAGCATGTTTGAAACAACAAATCTATCTGAAATGGATGCCCTGCACTGAAGGGCGTTTAGACGCTGCCCCAAGCATCCGAACACCCCCCGTTCTGTGACCCAGACACATAAATAATAAGCCCCTCGTGTGAAAGCAGAACAAAACGTCTTAACAGAGCCGTGCGATGCGTCCATCGGGGGGGGGTTTAATCTCCGGTGGAACTTGAGATGGAGAAATAATGGTTTAAATGGTTTTTGGGTGGGATTTTTCTGCTCCTGGCAGGCAGCACGGAGTTTCAATCCAAGGGGTAGGGCTGTTAAAAATCCCCATTTCACGTCGCTGGACTTGACCTGATTTCAGGCGCCGAGCATCCTTCCATCAACACCAGAGTTCTGCGGGGCCAGTTAATCCCAGGTGACAGCGTGGCCCGTTGCCTCCAGGTTCCTCATGTGTGATTTATAATTTCTTTTTTAAATACGGGCACCTGAGCTTTTGGAAGTTGCCTGAATTAAATGCAATTATGGTTTGATGGGTGCCCAGCAGCCAGTGCAGCCTCATGTCCCCAGCCGCTGCGTCCCCTGAAAGCGCTTTGGGGTTTTATTTGCACCAATTCATGCAGTGTCCGCGTGCCCAAGAGCATCCTGACGGCAGCGCCGCCTTCTCCCCAAAGCAGAGTCCCTCCCAACCACTGAATTTATGGGACTTCTCCCCCTTCCCGGCCTCCTGGCCAACCTGCTGGGCAAAGGGAGGGAGGATTAAATGAGAAAACAAGTTGAGTGGAGCCGACCTTGCGTGGCCTCTCCGTCCATCCTCAACGCACACTTTGCTTCCCAGGTCCTTCACGGAGCCGGCGAAGCTTTTCTGAATCCTCTGCTGGAGAACAGGGGACCGAACCCCAGCAAATGAATGGTCCTTTTCCCCTCCCCTCACTTTTCCAGCCCCTTGACCACCGGGAGCAGGATGATGCTGCGCAGCCAGATTCCTTCGTAAACGCGATTTTTGCCCACAGAGCGTCAGATGTTGGCGTACCAAAACTGGGTACCATTTGTCCCAAAGCATTTGGCTTGGGGAAGCAGGAAGGAGGAAGCGGAGGGACGGTTCCCGGCGAATGCGCTGCCCTGGCAGCCCACGATGGGTTTGGGATTCCGCTGGGATGGGACACAGCTTCCCCACGGATCGCTGCTGCCTGCAGTGCCAGGTGCTGCGCAGCACCAGGTGGCAACTGTGCTCAGCAGATAAAAAGAAAAAACGCAGGCAAAAAGAAAAAAAGCAGATAAAAAGAAAAAAAGCAGATAAAAAGAAAAAAGTGACAAAAAGAAAAAAAGCGGATGACAAGAAAAAGGTGGATAGAAAGAAAACAGATAAAAAGAAAAAAGCAGATGAAAAAGCAGATAAAGTGATAAAAAGAAAAAAGCAGATAGAAAGAAAACAGAAAGAAAAAAGCAGACAGAAAGAAAAAAGCAGGCAAAAAGAATAAAGCGACAAAAAGAAAAAAGTGATAAAAAACAGACAAAAAGAAAACAAGCAGATAAAAAGAAAACAAGCAAATAAAAGAGCCGGCTGGCGCTCGGGAGGTCACCGGGGTCACCGGGGCGGCTGCAGCGGGGACCCTGCCCCCGGCGCCCCCTGCTTTGTGTCGATTTCTCCGGGATGTGGATTTACGGTGGTGGAATAGCAGCACGAGGTGGGAGACGTAGGGCTTCTCTTCCCACGGGTGTTTCTCTGTGCCTTCACAGCAGATTGGTTTTGCTTTTTTTTTTTTTTTCCAACAGAATTTAAAAAAAAATAAAAAATTTAATGTGTTTTTTTACTATCAATTTTATCAGCTGGTTAGCCAGTGGTTCGCTGAGTGCTGGTCTCCAACGGGTGCTTTTTTTCTGGTTTTGTTGGTAAATAAATGGCCCAAGGTGACTGAAAGGGAACAGAATTCCAGTTTGCCCAGTTTGTCGTTTTCGCAGTAGTGGGAACAGAGCATATTTTGCCCTAAAACAATTCACTTTTTGGAAAATTAACGTGGGTTTTGTGGACTTCTAAGGTTCTGGAGATCCCAGGCAGGGATGGTGGCCCAAGGGATGTTCCCGGCCGCTTCAGCCCGGAGCTAAGACAACTCTTAGCCTTCCTCCTCCTCCTCCTCCTCCTCCTCCTCCTTCTCGTCCACCTTGTACTTGAGGCGGCGGATGGGATCAGTGATGCTTCTCCTGCTCCAGTTGTCAAAATCCTCCGCCAAGAGAAAATTGCGATCCACCAGCTCAGCAGCCTCCTGCCAGTTTTGGAAGCAAGCAGGACCGGCGCGCTGGATCTCCTCCACGGCGTTGGCGGTGATCACCTCCCCAGAGGGCTTCAGCACCACCACGGTGGGCACCTCGGCCACGGCGAAGCGCAGCTCCAGCTCCCTGCAAGGGGGAAAAAACCCAAACCTCAAATGGGGAAGGGTTCGCCGTGCATCGTCCTCGGTGCTCCTCATCCTCACCACCCGGCAGGACACGCATCGTCCTCCATGCTGTTCACCCTACAAAATTTGCTCATTTGCCCAAATTAATTAGCGTGCGGATCTCTGCAGGGCCAGTAAACAGGGATGCGGGCGCCAGATCGCGGGTGACGGGCGATGCGGGACAGCGGGGGTCAAACAACCGCCAGCTGCTTCAAATGTGACCGCCCGCCGGCTGGCCCTGTGAAAGAGCCGGGAATAATTCTTGCAATTAATTGCGGCTCGTTCTGTCGCTAATGAGGTTACAGTAAATGCGTCAGCAGTTCCAATCCGCCTGGCTGCGTCCGGTGTTCGCACCCTGTCCTGCCTGCGGGGCTGACGGAGGCATCTTTAGGGGCTATAAATAGAGCGGTATAAGAGGGGCATATATAAATATCCATCAGGATAGATAAATGGGTATCAGGATATATAAATAGGGAGAGATATAGATATAGATATATATCTCAGGATATATAAATAGGGATATATATATCAGGATATATAAATAGGATATATATATGTATATATCAGGATATAAAAATGGGGATATATAGATATATATCAGGATATAGATATATATCAGGATATATAAATAGGGATATATATATCTATATCAGGATATATAAATAGGGATATATATATCTATATCAGGATATATAAATAGGGAGATATATATATCAGGATATGTAAATAGGGTTATATATATCTCTATATCAGGATATATAAATAGGGATGTATATGTATCTCAGGATACATAAATAGGGATACATACATGTGTATCAGGATATATAAATAGGGATATATGTATCTATCTATCTCAGGATATATAAATGGGAGATATATATATATATCTCTCAGTGAAACAGCGGGATGGAGGGACGAGGCAGTATCTTTGCTTTGCAGACAGGCACAGCCCGAGAGTTTTCCGGATTTTTCCATCAACTGATGATGCTGACGGCGCCGGCAGGGACCGAATACGAGGCAAAACATTTGGAAAAAACGAGTCGGAAAATATTTTGGGGCCGTCGGCGTCGCCGCATACCGTTTGAAGGCGTCTGCGAAGGGCAGTGCCAGGCAGCGGCGCGGCAGGGTGCGGAGGAAGGCTCCCTGCTCTTCCTCGCTCCCATCGCATGAGACGTAGAGCAGCGCCAGCTGCGCGGCGCGCACCACGTGCCGTGGGTCCGTCAAGCGCACGAAGAACCGGCGGAGCAGCGGGACGAAGCGGCGGCAGCGCGGGCAGCGCGCCCGGCCGAAGTAGAGCAGCAGCACCCGGTTGTCCAGCGCCCGGCTCAGCTCCCGCTCCGAATCCAACCGCTCCCGCTGCCGGTCGGTCAGCAGCACCCGCCCAGCGAAGAGGGCGGCCATGGCTGGGGGAGGCCCAGGGGTCAGGGTGCGGGGGGGGGGAAGGGGTGCGGAGACCCATGGAGACCCCTCCCCAGCCCCGGAACCACCCAGAGCCCCCCTGCCCAGCCCCCTGGAGCCACCCAGAGTCCCCTCCCCAGCCCTGGAGCCCCCTCCCCAGCCTCGGAGCCACCCAGAGCCCCCTCCCTAGCCCCAGAGCCACCCAGAGCCCCCTCCCCAGCCCCGGAGCCCCTTCCCCAGCCCCCTGGAGCCCTCTCCACAGCCCTGGAGCAACCCGGAGCCCCCTCCCCAGCCCCCTGGAGCCACCAAGAGCCCCCCCCCCCCCCCAGCCCCCTGGAGCCCCCTCCCCAGCCCCGGAACCACACACAGCCCCCTCCCCAGCCCCGGAGCCACCCGGAGCCCCCTCCCCAGCCCCTGGAGCCCCCTCCCCAGCCCCGGAGCACACTGGAGCCCCCTCCTCAGCCCTGGAACCCACCGGAGCCCCCTCCCCCGCCCCGGAGCGCGCTCCCCAGCCCTGGAACCCACCGGAGCCCCCTCCCCAGCCCCGGAGCGCGCTCCCCAGCCCTCCGGTAGGACTGAGCGCGGATTCCCAGAGCAGCCGGTAAGCGGCTTAAGCGGGGAGGGCGGGGCCGCGCCGGGGCCGTGAGAACGGGGGTGCCGGGCCCGGGCGGTGGGAACGGGGGGTGTCGGGCCGGGCTGGGGCCGTGTGGGCCCGGGTGTGCGGATCCCGGGGCCGTGGGGTCCCGGTGCACGGATCCCGGTGTGCAGATCCCGGTGTGCGGATTCCCGGTGTGCGGGTCCCGGGTGTGCCGATCCCAGCACCGTGGGATCCCGCTGTGCGGATCCCGGTGTACTGATCCCGGGGCCGTGGGGTCCCGGTGTGAGGGTCCCAATATGCGGATCCCGGCTGTGCGGGTCCCCGGTGTGCCGGTCCCGAGACCGTGGGATCCCGGTGTTCAGATCCCGGTGTGCGGGTCCCGGGCGTGCGGATCCCGGTGCGTGGGATCCCGGTGTGCAGGTCCCGGGTGTGCGGGTGCCCGGTGTGCGGGTCCCGGGGCCGTGGGGTCCCGGTGTGCAGGTCCCGGGTGTGCGGGTGCCCGGTGTGCGAGTCCCGGGACCGTGGGGTCCCGGCTGTACGTGCCCGGGCCGTGGGAACCCGTCCCCCTCGCCCGGCCCCGCAGCGCTGCGGCCCCCCCAGCCCCGCCCCCCGTCCCTCCGGCCCCGCCCCCCGTCCCTCCGGCCCCGCCCCTCCGCAGCGCCGCGCTGACGCCCGGTGGGCGTTCCCCCACGCCGCCCAATCCGAGGCCGGGGAGCCTCGGCTCGGCCAATAGCAGCTCTGTGTTTGCCGGCGGCCCGCCCCCCGGCTGGGCGGGGCAGAAGCGGCTCGGAGCGGCCCGGAGCGGCCCGGCCCGGCTCGGCGCGGCCCGGCCCGGCGCTCCCGCCGCAGCATGCGGCCGGTGGGGCTCTGCGCCGCCGCGCTGGGCTCGCTGGGGCTGCTGCGGCTGCTGGGCGCGCCCTGGCCATGGAGCCTGGCGGCCGCGCTGGGGCTCTGCCTGGGCTCCGGCGGCTGGCGGCTGCTGCGGCTGCTGTGCCGGACGGCGCCGCGGGACATCTTGTAAGCGGCGGGGGGGGGGGAGAGGGGGAGGAGGGAGGGGGGCGGAGGGGAGGGGAGGGGGGGAGGGTGTGGGAGCGGGGGAGGGGAGGGGGGGGGAGGGTGTGGGAGCGGGGGGGGGGGAGGAGAGGGAGGGGGTGGGAGTGGGGAGAGTGAGGGGGAGGAGGAAGGTGGGGGGGAGGGGCTGGGGGTTCCCCGGAGCCCCCACAAAGCCGCTCTGTTCCGCCCTGGCACGGCGAGCCGGGGACAGCTGCCAGCAGCACCCGGGCCGCCCCCCCCTTCCCCTCCCCCCCCTTCCCCTCCCCCCGCTCTGCGGGGGCTCCGGCGCTGCCACGAGACGGCATTCCCGGGATCCGGGGGCTCTTCCCAACCCTCCTCGCGCACGATTCCGTGTTTTAATGCGGGGTAGGGGGTGGGGAAATGGCCCCCAGCCCCCGGTTCGAAGCGACACGTTTGGTTTTGAAACGTTTATTTTTGTATTTGCGTTATCGGGGGGGGGGGGGGGGGGCGGGGGGGAAGGGGGTCCGCACCCCCGGAGGTCGCTGCCCCGGGACAGCGGGAACGGTGGCAACTCAACGGGTGTAACCGGGTGGTGGCTCCGCTCAGTGCTGCTGCCCCGGAGACTTCAAATAATTCTGTAGATAAAATAATTCTGTAAATAAATCAATTATGTAAATTACGGGAGGCCAAAAAAAAACACCACCCAAAAGCCTCGTTCGAGCAGCCCCGGTTCGTTCGTTTCTCGGTTGCTTTTTACAACATCCACAGAGCGACTCCCTTCTTGCGAAGGCACCGCTGGCTTTCCAGAGCTTGCCATCCAAGAGTAATTATCGTTATTAGTATTAATTATTAAAATCTGTGGCTCCGGGGCTGCGGCCAGGCTGTCGGTGTGAAATGACACAAAGACACTGAACAGACGCATCCCATGGGGGATAGTCGCTGCCTTTGTGGGCAAAAGCAGCGCTTGCGTTGCCAAATCTTTTATTATTATTATTATTTTTTTCCCTAAAAGACTTAATTTACTCGTTTGAATCTTCTCTGTGGGCTCATGGAATCAGTATCGGGGTGGAGGTGGGTCCCCGGGTTGTGGCACGTGGAGGGTCCCAGCGCAGCGCCACGTGCCATGCGATGTTGTGACGCCCGCGGTGCATCACGGCACCGGCTGGCCCCGGGTTCAAGGCAATGCCGCGGCCGCCCCACCCACGTCCCTCCTCGCTGGGACCCCCGGATTCCGCCACTGACACTCTTTTTCTTTGCCGCAGCGGCCTCTCCGTGCTGTTACGCGTCAAGTACAAGCTGCGACGGCATCAAAAAGCCAAAAGCACCGTCCCCAAGATGTTCCAGGCTGTCGTCCGCCGCCACCCGGACAAAGTAGCCCTGATTTACGAAGCCACCGGTGAGCAGTGGACCTTCCGGAGGCTGGACGAGTATTCCAACGCCGTGGCCAACTACTTCCACCAGCAGGGCTACCAGCCGGGAGACGTCATTGCCATCTTCATGGAGAGCCGCCCCGAGTTCGTCGGGCTTTGGCTGGGGATGGCAAAAATCGGCGTCGAGGCGGCTCTCATCAACTTCAACCTGCGCGCCGATTCTCTGCTTTATTGCGTGACGACGTCGGGCGCCAAGGCCGTGATCTTCGGGGGGGAGCTGACTCCAGGTGAGCCCGCAGCCGGGCACCGCTTGAGCTCTTCGCTCGCTCCTGAGCGAGGCAGAGCTCGCAAAAGCTCAGCCCAGAGGGGCGATCAAAACCAAACCCCAAAAGCTGCGTCGAGAGCCAGGGAAGACGGTAAATCTCCCCCCTCCTGGTGCCTGAGGCCCGTGGAGGCGCTGTGGCCAGAGCTCAATTTCATCTGCTGGTGTCTTCCTGATTTCGCGGTGCCCAAGCTGAGCTGGCCTGCCCATTCGCGCTGCGTGGGATGCAACGGAGCGGCCTCAGGGCTCCACCAAGCGCGTTCTTTTTTGCTGTGCTGCTGCCCTTGCCACCGCGCTTTCTGTCGCGGGGTGGGTTTGTCAGCGAGTGCTGCCTTTAAATACCTCCCCGCTTCTCTTTAATGAGCTGTTGCGTCGGTTATCGTTCGATCTGGTGGGTTTGCGATTCTGAATCATCTCCTCAAACCCGTTCCAGACGGCATGGTCGGGGGGGGGGGAGGCAGTTTCGTGATGTGTTTTTGCGGAGGGCTCAGCCCGAGCGCACTGGCACAGCCAGTACCTGCGCAGACGTCACAAAAGTGTTTTAAAAGAATCGCTGGTTCTTCAGGCCCTTCCGCGGTTTTGGGGATTATTCCCAGAGCGTTCCGTTCGGTTGGTGGCAAAAGTGATTTTGTCGTGCAGCAATAGCTGAGGTGAATGGGATGCTGGGCAAGAACATGGCAAAATTCTGCTCCGGTGACTACAACCCGGGCGTCGTTCCCGCAGAGACCAGACACCTCGATCCGCTGCTGAGCAGCGCGTCGAAATCGCCCCCGACGCAGATTCTGGACAAAGGTTTAGATGGTAAATTTATCAGCAGGTTTTATTTCTCGGCGCGCTGTGGGAGAGCAGGGCTGGGGGACAGCCAAATGAGAAAATGAAGTGAGGCGGAGGGATTAAATCAGCCCAGTTTGGGCTCAAAGTAGAAGAAAAAAGGGAGGGAAAAAAAAAAACAATCATCCCAGTGTGAGAGCCCTTCTGCGCAGGGCGAGCGGCCGCCAGGATGTGGCCGGCCAGGACTCGCTCTGCGCTTCACTGGCGTCACTCGGTGCATCAATCTGCTGCTTCTGCCGCGCTCGGCTGCCACTAGAACCTTTCCTCGCCCATGGCGAGGACGAGGGTCGGTGGGTTGGGGTGCGGGGGGAGGCCGGGAGGATTCCCACTGCCTCTGTGTGTCCTGCTCTGGGACAGCTAAGAGTGCCCAAGGTGGGTGGCTTCGTCTGTGGTGAGGGGAACGGTGCCGCGGAGTTTTCCCTCCCTTTGGGTTCTGTTTTTTGATCTGGGAGTTGGATGCCTCTGCCCTGCCGTCAGCCACCGGTTGAGACTTTTCTTCTTGGTTGGTTTGGCGCAACGCCCGGCCGGGAGAGCTGAGCCAGCGCCGGGCCCGTTCACGTGGAGCCGTCCACGCGCGGTCCTGCAGCCGCCCTCCGGGTTCTCCCCATGGCTGCAGCTCCACCTTTGCGTCACCCTCCGCTGCGGACGGAGCCTGGGAGGCAAAAGAAACCCCGCGGGGGTTCCCAGGCAGCTGCCCGACGCCTCGTTCTGTTCCAGATCGGCTCTTCTACATCTACACATCGGGAACCACCGGGATGCCCAAAGCCGCCATAGTGGTGCACAGCAGGTGAGAAGTGCAGCGGGCGCTTCCCTCCTGGGGCGTTTCATGCCCGCGGCGCCCGCTCAGTGCGCTGCATCCCCGCAGGTATTACCGTATCGCTGCCTTCGGTTACTACGCCTACAGGATGCGCCCCGAGGACGTTCTCTACAACTGCCTCCCCCTCTACCACTCGGCGGGTGAGCGTCCTGCCCCGTGGCGACGAGGCGCCGGCCGCCTCCTGCCCCTGCCGCGCGTCCTGGCCGGTGACGGAGCCGGAGCAGCCGCGTGATCCTTGTTTTCCAGGTAACATCATGGGAGTGGGGCAGTGTTTGATCCATGGCCTGACGGTGGTGATCAGGAAGAAGTTCTCGGCCAGCCGCTTCTGGGATGACTGCGCCAAATACAGATGCACGGTGAGGGCTCCGCGGTCTGCCTGCAGTGCTCAGCGCCCGCTTCGCTGCTTTTGTTACTCGTGTCCCGATAATTCCCTGCCCCTAATCAGGTATCGAGGTGGCAGCGCTGCCGCGTTGGGCGCACAGGGTTTTGGAAAAGGTCTTTGATCCATCTGAGAATCACAGAGTTGTTGAGGTCACGGAAGACCTCTGGGGTTATCGAGTCCAACTGTTCACCTGGCGCTGCCGAGGCCACCGCGTCCCTCAGTGCCGTGGCTGCACGTCCTCTAAATCCCTCCCCGGCCGGTGCCGCCACAGCTTCCCCGGGCAGCCCGTTCGGTGCTGGACATCCCTCCAGGTGGAGGAATTTTCCTGAAAATCCGACCTAAGCCCCCCCCCCCCCCGGGTGCGACTTGAGGCCATATCCCATCGTGTGGGGGAAAAGCCCGACCCCCACCTTGCTGCTGCCCCCCCTCAGGCAGCCGCAGGGAGCGAGGATCTTCCCCTCCCCACTTTTTCTCCAAGTGGGACCCCCCCAGCCCCTTCCCCAGCCCCGCTGCCCACCTCTGGACACGCTCCAGCCCCTCCACATCCCCTCCTGGAGTAAGGGGCCCAATGCTGACCATGGGATCCAAGGTGCGGCCGCCCCAGCGCTGAGCACAGGGGGACGATGGCCACCCTGGTCCTGCTGGCCACACTGTGTCTGACACAAGCCAGGCTGCTGCTGGCCCTCTGGGCCACCTGGGCACATTGCTGGCCGCCAGGCAGCCCCCCAGGCAGCTCCTCCACCTCGGGGGGTGGTTGTGACCCAGGTGCAGGACCCATCCCGGAGCCCAGTTGAACCTCTGGGCCCATCCACCTTGGGGCAGATCCACACTCCGACAAAGGGAGCACTCGATCCCCTCGAGCGGATTGTGGGTATGGGCAGGGAAGGGGGCTGCCCCGGTGCCCACCCACCAGCAGGGTTCAGCTCTGGCCGCGGCGCATTGGGCCCAGCCATTCTCTGGGCGAATCCTGTGCGAAACGCTGTCAGAGGCCTCTCTGAGTCCAACACCCGACGTTGCCTCCCGCCCTGATTTGGGAGTTGTGGAGATTTAAAAACTTGTGGCCTTTAAAACATGCATTTGCGCCCGTCGCTGTAGCAGGAGGGCTCTGCCAGCTTGTGTCCGTGTTAGGAATCCCTGCGCAGGAATTCTCTGGGCAGCTCGTAGCCAGTAAACAAACACCCCAACTCCCCCCCCCCCCCCCCCCCCCCCCCCCCGTCAGCGTTACATTCTAATTTAAGCAGATTTCTCTCCCTGTATGCATCCAGCCCTTCCCCCGCCAGCGGTACTACAGCCAGTAACTGGATCTCCCCCCCGAACCGTGCTTTGCAGTTGGTTCCCCTCGTCTTTCTGGGGATCTTCCAGCACGAGGGCATCGTTCATGTGTTTTCCCACTGCAGGATCCCTCCCGTGCGGGTTCCCGAGGGCAGGAACTTCTCCCCCTCCGCCCCTTCTGTGACCTGAACTCGTGGCTGCTCGCGGTTTATCAAAGCACCCGGCGCATCCGATTCCGTGGGGCACACCGACACCGGTGGCCTCGCTGTCAGCTTTCTCCAGGGCGCAGTAAACGCCGCCCGAAGCCTGAGCTGTGTTTTTGTGTTTACTGCTTCAGATTATTCAGTATATCGGGGAAATCTGCAGGTACCTCCTGAACCAGCCGGTCCGAGAGTCAGAAACCCAGCACTGCGTGCGGCTGGCGGTGGGCAACGGCCTGAGACCCACCATCTGGGAGGAGTTCACAAAGCGCTTCCGAATTAAGCAGATCGGGGAATTCTACGGTGCCACCGAGTGTAACTGCAGCATCGCCAACCTGGATGGAAAGGTGGGGGGACCCCGCCGCCCCTGGGGGGGCCACACGGGAAGGAGGGTGCTTCTGCTGCCTTCCTGGCCGGTGATGGAGGTGGGAACGCACCAAAAACCCATGGAAATGTTTTGTTTTGGCTGAATTTTTCCTGTTGAATGGAAAGGGAGGGAAGACTGGGATTTCCAGAGGGCAATGATGCAAGACCTAAATCGTTCTGTGGGTTTTTTGGTTTTTTTTTTTTTCCCTCTTCTGGAAGGTCGGTGCCTGTGGCTTCAACAGTCGGATTTTGCCCAACGTTTATCCCATCCGTTTGGTGAAGGTGAATGAGGACACAATGGAGCTGATCCGGGATGCCAGTGGGCTCTGCATCCCCTGTCGCCCCGGTGAGCCTCAGCCCCCATAAATAATCGCAGCTTTTTGTTCGGAAACCCCTCGTCCGTGACAGCTGTGGCTGGTTTTGGGGGGTTCTGGTGTTGCGGCCAGGTTTTCCCTGCCGGTTCTTTCATCCGACGACACGTCAGTTTGGTGACCGAACGTCTTTTGGTGGGCACAGCGTTGAGCTCGTTGTGACACGTCGTCGTCGCCTTGCTCATTTCCCACAGGAGAGCCGGGATTACTGGTCGGTCAGATCAATCAGCAGGATCCCCTGCGCCGCTTTGATGGCTACGTCAGTGAGAGCGCCACCAACAAGAAGATCGCTTACAACGTCCTGCGGAAAGGGGACCAGGCATACCTGTCCGGTACGGCCCGCGGGCTGCCCCCCGCGCAGGGGGTCTCGAGAGACCCCAGTGTGGGGTTTTTTCCTTGGAGTGGAGCAGAGGTGTTAGTGCTTTGAGCTGTTGAGCAGCTGTTGGGCTGCACGGGATCAGATAAGAAATGAACTTTTTGGAGAGGCGTTTGTCCCAGCTCCCGTTCCTTCCATGACGCGGAGGCGCGGGGCAGGGCAGTGCGGAGCCACCAAATACCCCCCTGGGGGGAGGGGAACAGCACGTGGGGGCGGTGCAGCGGTGCTGAGCGCTGACAAACTCGGGTCCTGAGGTGACTTTTTATTTGGTGTCTCCTCTTCCCCGCTCGCAGGAGACGTGCTGGTGATGGATGAGCTGGGCTACATGTACTTCAGAGACCGCAGCGGGGACACCTTCCGCTGGCGAGGGGAGAACGTCTCCACCACAGAGGTGGAAGGAACGCTGAGTCACATCCTGAACCAGACGGACGTGGCGGTGTACGGGGTGGAAGTGCCAGGTGCGGCGGCACGTGGGAGCGCTCAGGGGGAGTGGGGCTCGGAGCTTCGGGCGTCAAACCAGGTTTTCCTCGGCACATTGGCGCTTCGCATCGGCTGGGCACGTCCCGCTGCCACCCACACTCTGCTCTGGCGTTTCAGGGGTGGAGGGCAAAGCCGGGATGGCAGCGATCGCAGATCCCAAGGCTAAAGTGAACCCCAACATGCTGTACCAGGAGCTGCAGAAGGTGTTGCCTTCCTACGCCCGGCCCGTCTTTCTCCGGCTCCTGCCCCAGGTTGACACCACAGGTATCGGGGACCGGCTGCTCCGGGAATGTTCGGATCCCAGCGGATCCTGGCCGCCGGCTTCGGGGTGGAATGGCGGCGCAGCGGGTGCAGGAACGCGGCTGGCAAAAATGGTGCTCGTCGTTGGGTCCTAAACAAGGAACCAGCTACTTCTGGGCCCTTGGAGAAAGAAAAAAAGGCACTTTAAACAAATATATTTATATATATAAAAACACATACAGAGGTAAAAAAATACGTAAAAATATACACAGAGGTAAAAAAATACGTAAAAATATACACAGAGGTAAAAAAATACGTAAAAATATACACAGAGGTAAAAAAATACGTAAAAATATACACAGAGGTAAAAAAATACGTAAAAATATACACAGAGGTAAAAAAATACGTAAAAATATACACAGAGGTAAAAAAAAAGAAACATAGAAAGGTAAAAAAACCCACATAAATATATATACAAAGGTAAAAAAAAAAGTATAAAAATACGTACAGACGTAAAGAAAATATACAAAAATATATTCAAAGGTAAAATAATACAAAAATAGGTATAGAGGTAAAAAAACATATAAAAGTATATTCAAAGATAAAAAGAAGTAAATAAAAATACATCTAAAGGTAAAAAAGTGCATATAAAAGCACATATCAAATAAAAAAAAAATATATATAAAAGCAGGTCCCAAGGTGAAACCCCCGGCCTGTGGGCCCCACAGGTCTCCCCTGTGCCCCCGCCAGGCTGCCGCGCTCGGTGTCCCCTTTCCCAGCCGTTTCCTGGGTCCTTTCCCGTTGGGAATGGCTGGCAAAGCCGCACGTGGGCAGGCTTCCCGCTTTGATTTCTCCGTTTCTCCGTCCCCAGGTACCTTTAAGATCCAGAAAACGCGCCTGCAGCGGGAAGGCTTCGACCCGCAGCAGACCTCCGACCGCCTCTATTTCTTGGATCTGAAGCTGGGGAGATACGTCCCGTTGGACGAGCGCCTTCACCAGCGGATTTCCTCTGGGAAAGTGGCTTTGTGACCTGGCCTGGCTGCGGGGCCCACGCTGGCGACCCTGAGGACCCCCCCCCCGAGCACATTGATGCCCCTTAACCCACCCTTACACCTCTAGAGAGTATTTTTGTAACTGCCACCGGCTCGG